>NW_019396191.1:66090-196311 GCF_000591075.1 Eurytemora carolleeae
CTCTGAGATCTTCAATAGAAACCCAGATATAGAACATTATCAAACAGATGTTTAATATATTGAGAGATATATAGAACATTATTAAGCAGATGTCTAATATATTGATAGACATATAGAACATTATCAAACAGATGTTTAATATATTGATAGATATATAGAACATTATTAAGCAGATGTCTAATATATTGATAGACATATAGAACATTATCAAGCAGATGTTTAATATATTGATAGATATATAGAACATAATTAAGCAGATGTTTAATATATTGATAGACATATAGAAAATTATCAAACAGATATTAAATTTCTTGATAGATATAAATATCATTATCAAGATGTTAATATATTAATAGATATTTAGAACATCAAGTAGATCTTAAATAAATTAATATATATAGAACATTATCAAACCGATGTTTAATACATTAATAGATATATAGAACATTATTGAACGGATGATTAATACATTGATAGACATATAGAACATTGTTAATCAGATGTTTAATACATTGATAGATATATAGAACATTATTAAACAGATGTTAAATGTACTAATGTATGTATGTATTTATGTATGTATGTATGTATGGGTGCATGTATGTAAGTGTGTATGAATGTACATGTATGGGTGTATGTATGTCTGTATGTATGTATGTATGTACTGCTCTCTGTATTTAGTTAATATCCCGGTTGTCTAGTTTTATGACTCATTATATACATATTGCAGTATACAACTAGTGAAAGCATATAATGTATAATCTAAGCAAATCACGCTAGTTTAAGCACTTCAAAACTACTCATTTGGAGTACCGGGACGACTTCCAAATTATGACAACCTAACTAAAGGTTATATCAAGCTAGTAAACCAGATCACATCAACTCAATGCTCATATACATTTGAATCTGAGCTGAAGCTACCTGTACGGTCCTAGTCACTCCTATATGCCGAGTCCATTAGCGCCTGATCCAATCAGGGTTCAGTCATGTGTTTGTTGTCTATTCTGAACCAATAGAAATTGTATGGCGGTAGTATCATCTATCTATCTATCTCATTATCCAATCAGAGATGAATCCTTCAATCGGCGCTAACAAAAAATGTAAATACTTACTTCTACTGAAACAATAGTGTAGTTTGTACTGCCGCACCCGTTACGCCAACTGGGGTCAATAAAGTTTGCTCATTACCACTCTTGTACAGAAACTAAAAGTTTAGTTTAATAATTCATACTTTCAGATACAAAAAGCATGGCTCAATGCGTATATATTGGATATAAGAAGTCCCAAGGATATCATTGTGGAGTGTTCAATAGACATCTAATTTCAATGTTGATCTCTTTCTTTAGCAAAAGCATATGAAAACCCTCAACATTCCCATGGAAAGAAGTATATTAGGTTGTTAAAAACATACTGTTACATATTAAGAGAGCGATTGAAATACTCATTTTCGTTTAAATAATAAGTGGTTCTCATGACCCGGCCTTTTTTCGCTAATCTTGGAAAAAATAAAAAATTTGAAAAAATGTTGAAATTTTTTTTTTAAGCCTATGACATCCCCCGGCCACCCATGAGTGTCCACACAAAAATGTCAGCTCAATCGGTTCAGCCGTTTTGCCGGCTATACGCAACATATATATATACGAATGTCTTGTTTTATTATATAGATTTATACAAAAGTGTTAGACATTTTTATAAATATGGTAAATTATCGATAATGCTCGCTTTTTGCACTCGTTGGTGTAGACTGAAAAAAATTCGTGTCAGTTAATATGAAGAAAATGTCTTGTTTATGTTAAGATATTTATCTATGGTTGATATAGCGTGAAAGATAAATAATCATCTCCATTATACAAATATAAAAACCTAAATATGTATCAATCTATCATTTTTTCTCTTATGTAAAAAATACTCGTTTCCTGAAATATTTTGACTGTTAGTTGTTACTATAATTTATGGTTTTATCCCAACAATGTGCCGTCGGGACATTTTTCGACAAAAGCATATTGTGAAGAAATTTGAAGAAGTTCTCCAAGATTCTGCCAATAGCGAACAATAACTCTGTTATAATGAGAACAATGATAACCAGAGGGAAGGGGGGATGTGAACAAACCCTGATTTCACCTTTACGTAGGTATGGATATGAGGATTTCAAAACTATACTGAAAATTTAAATGTAGATTAAGCTGGAGTTCATCTGTTTTGCATTGGCTAAAGGAATATAAAAATTGATATAATTAGCAGTTAAAGTAAAGATTTAATATTTAGTAATTCTAGACAAAATACAATAATTTTCTTTTTAAGCAGAAACATTTAATATTTTGAACTTTATTATTTTATAAGTAATTTAATTATCGTAAAGTTACAAATTACTTTTTTAGATCAACTCCAAACCCCCTGAAGACCTTATTATTGACTAGGAAAAAGATCAACTCCAAACCTCCTAAAAGACCTTATTATTGATTAGAGAAAAAGATCAACTCCAAACCCCCTAAAGACCTTATCATTGAATAGAGAAAAATATAAACTCCACACCTCCTAAAGACCTTATTATTGATTAGAGAAAAAAATCTACTCCAAACCTCCTAAAGACCTTATTATTGACTAGAGAAAAAGATAAACTCCAAACCTCCTAAATACCTTATTATTGACTAGAGAAAAAGATCAACTCCAAACCTCCTAATGACTTTATTATTGATTAGAGAAAAAGATAAACTCCAAACCTCCTAAAGACCTTATTATTGATAAGAGAAAAATATCAACTCCAAACCTCCTAAAGACCTTATTATTGACTAAAGAAAAAGATCAACTCCAAACCTCCTAAAGACCTTATTATTGACTAGAGAAAAAGATCAACTCCAAACCTCCTAAAGACCTTATTATTGACCAGAGAAAAAGATCAACTCCAAACCTCCTAAAGACCTTATTATTGACTAGAGAAAAAAATCAACTCCAAACCCCCTGAAGACCTTATTATTGACTAGAGGAAAAGATCAACTCAAAACCCCCTTAAGACCTTTTTATTGAAAGTGTGCTAACCTCGAAAAATTATCCGATATCCTTAACTACCCGTGGTTAGGCTAGGGATAAATTTAACCGAGGAATCAAGCATTCAAAAGTGCCACCATTGGATATCGAGATCAAACGATTAAATATTTACATTACTCTGCACATGAGTTCCAACATTTGACCTCTGAAAATTGGACTTTGACAAAAAAATGGTGCAAAGGCATGGCGAGGGGTTCAATTGAGAGCTAAAGGACTGGATGGAGGGGGGGGGGACTGAAGGGATGCAGGTTTTCCCTTAAAATGTTTATTTTTCATGTTACTAAACAGTTTGAACTAAAGTGCCTGAGTTTGGAAAAACCTGGACACGCCTTAAAACAAAACAATGTTTTTAATTGATACTCAACGGCCTTTACAGCTTTATGGTTCATGATAATGATTTTAAATTTGCCATTAAACCCTTTCATTCATTTTTAGCCATAAAATTTAACAAGTTTTGAATCAGAAGTACTTGAAATTTTGTTGAACAATCATAATTAAACTATTATAATTTTTAAATTAAAAAAAAAAATAAAAATTTGATTAAAAAGCTTTGACTGTTAGTTGTTACTATAATTTATGGTTTTATCCCAACAATGTGCCGTCGGGACATTTTTCGACAAAAGCATATTGTGAAGAAATTTGAATAAAAATAAAAAAAATGTTAATAAATGCATAAATACAGGAAAATCTAAGACAAATCTCTGTTAAGTGTTCCCTTGGTTTTCCTTGGTTAATTAGACCGAACATGGATTTCACATGACTCTCCAAACCTTTGTACAAGAATAAATGAGATTATTTTTTTCCAGTTTCGATAGAATATCATTTTGTCAAATTCAAGAAAATGCGGCGCTTGATTTTAACAGTTAGGGCCGCAACCTAAATTGTCTCTTAAGCACCCAGGACTAGGGATGAATCAAATTTTTTAAGTCCTTAATATCGAGTACAATATCTACTGAACCAGACATAAAATATTATTAATCTTATTTTATTGACTCAAAAACTGGAACACTTTCCCACTTCAACACTTCAAAAACCTCCACTCTTCAACACTTCAACACTTCAACACTTCTACACTTCAATACTTTTACACTTCAACACTTCAACACTTCAACACTTCAACACTTCAACACTTCAACACTTCAACACCTCAACACTTCAACACTTAGGGGAGGAGCTGGGGATTGAGTCCCATTTATCAGGACTGATCGGAGTTTTGCATGCTATATTTTATAGAAAAATTAATCTGTTAAAAGACTTTGAAGTAACTCAACTCAATCACAAAATTAGGAACAAAATAAAACTAACTAAAATTGAAGGAAAAATTTAGATTTCAGATTTTTTTATCACAATTTTTTCATCCTCCTTGAAAGATATATTAAAAAAACATGCAAGATCATGCTAATTGTTGAATCAATACCTTAGCATTTTGTATTTATGGATCCCTGAATTGTGGCAAATAATGAAATATTGTCGGAGCCAAATTTATACTAGAAACAATGTTTCATACAAGTTATAAATAATGTTATCTATATCCTATCTATTTGTAGTGTCTATGTTATCTATATCCTATCTATTTGTAGTTTCTATGTTATCTATATCCTATCTATTTGTAGTGTCTATGTTATCTATATCCTATCTATTTGTAGTTTCTATGTTATCTATATCCTATCTATTTGTAGTTTCTATGTTATCTATATCCTATCTATTTGTAGTTTCTATGTTATCTATATCCTATCTATTTGTAGTTTCTATGTTATCTATATCCTATCTATTTGTAGTTTCTATGTTATCTATATCCTATCTATTTGTAGTTTCTATGTTATCTATATCCTATCTATTTGTAGTTTCTATGTTATCTATATCCTATCTATTTGTAGTTTCTATGTTATCTATATCCTATCTATTTGTAGTTTCTATGTTATCTATATCCTATCTATTTGTAGTTTCTATGTTATCTATATCCTATCTATTTGTAGTTTCTATGTTATCTATATCCTATCTATTTGTAGTTTCTATGTTATCTATATCCTATCTATTTGTAGTTTCTATGTTATCTATATCCTATCTATTTGTAGTTTCTATGTTATCTATATCCTATCTATTTGTAGTTTCTATGTTATCTATATCCTATCTATTTGTAGTTTCTATGTTATCTATATCCTATCTATTTGTAGTGTCTATGTTATCTATATCCTATCTATTTGTAGTTTCTATGTAATCTATATATATCCTATCTATCTGCAGTGTATATGTTATCTATATCTATTTGTAGTTTCTATATGTTATCTATTTCCTATCTATTTGTAGTGTCTATGCTATCGATATCCTATCTATTTGTAGTGTCTTTGCTATCTATATCCTATCTGTTTGTAGTGTCTATGTAATCTATATCCTATCTATTTGTAGTTTATGTTATATATATCCTATCTATTTTTAGTTTCTATGTTATCTATATCCTTTCTATCTGTAGTGTCAATGTTGTATATATCCTATCTATTTGTAGTTTATGTTATATATGTCCTATCTATTTGTAGTTTTTGTTATATATACCTATCTATTTGTAGTGTATGTAATCTATATCTTATCTATTGTAGTGTCAATGTTATCTATATCCTATCTATTGTAGTGTCAATGTTATCTATATCCTATCTATTGTAGTGTCTATGTTATTTATATCCTATCTATTTGTAGTTTCTATGTTATCTATATCCTATCTATTTGTAGTGGCAATGTTATCTATATCCTATCTATTGTAGTGTCAATGTTATCTATATCCTATCTAAATGTAGTTTATGTTATATATATTCTATCTATCTGTAGTGTCAATGTTATCTATATCCTATCTATCTGTAGTGTCAATGTTAACTTAATTCTATGTATCTTAAGTGTCTATGCTATCTGTGTCCTGTGTCTGTAGTTTCTATGATATCAGTGGCCTGTGTATCTGTAATGTATATTGTATGTCTTATGTCCTATGTATCTATAGGGCCTATATTATATATGTCCTATGTCTCCGTAGTGTCTATATTATCTATGTCTTGTGTATCTGTAGTGTCTTTGTATCTATGTCCTATGTATCTGTACTCCATAACAATTTCTCAACCACGTATCTATCCAAGGTACAACTCAGATTCTCTTGACTATCAATTTCTCAACCAGGACACGATCCACCCAGCTTCTATTCCGGGAACTATCAACACTGTTGACCAGTGAAAATGATACTCTATCCAGTTGACCAGTGAAAATGATACTCTATCCAGTTGACCAGTGAAAATGATACTCTATCCAGTTGACCACAAAAATGACAGATTTCTCCTTAAAAGACAATAGAAAAATGAATTACCCTGATAAAAGTTTAAAGGTACAGAATTGTGAATTGGACATTCCAATATTTTCTAATGGAGGGTGGCTTGAAGAGCTAATCGTCAAAGCTAAAAATATTTTTAAAAGTGGAAAACGATTCACAAAGCTCTATCTAAGCCTAGTAAAAAAAGAAATAGGATTAGAATTATGAGTACCCTGGTTATGACTGACTGGACTGTATATAATTATCACCATTACTCAGCTTTATTATCTTACTCTTGGAACCCTAGTCTTCATTTATCATATTTACTGCAGTAGGAGGAGGCCCTCTACACAATTCCAGGATTTATGTAAATATTAGTTTGATACCCGGCTTGAACTGGAATATTGGTGGTTACCCAGCTTTATCAGGAATATTGGTTGGGTACCCAGCTTTATCAGGAATATTGGTTGGGTACCCGGCTCCACCTGGAATATTAGTTGGGTACCCAACTCCACCTGGAATATTGGTTGGGTACCGGGCCACAGTAGTTTCAAACATCCAGTAATCACTGATCCAATCAGGGTTCACTCTGGTTCTTAGTTACTACTATAGACCAATAGAATTGCAAAGGCGAGCAAGGCAAGATCTATTTATCTATCTGTCTATTCAAATCTTATAATCCAATAAGAGATCCATATTCTAATTAGCGGCAAAGACTAATGGATTTCTTTACTTATATCCAAACTACGATGGGGCTCCACCTGGAATATTGGTTAGGTTTCCAGCTCCGTTCTGAATATTGGTTGGGTACTGGCCGGGCTCCATCTGGAATATTGGTTAGGTTTCCAGCTCCATTCGGAATATTGGTTGGGTACTGGCCGGGCTCCACCTGGAATATTGGTTAGGTTTCCAGCTCCATTCGGAATATTGGTTGGGTACTGGCCGGGCTTCATCTGGAATATTATTTAGGTTTCTGGCTTCATTCGGAATGGAGATCCAGATTCTGGTAGTAGATTCTGGGTCTGTAGACAAAATAAAACGGCAAGTACAACCCTACCCCTATCCCATGTCGGCCGGGTTTTAACTTTGATGGTGCGGCCAGAATTTGTACAGTACCCAGCTTATTTTACATACCTCACTATCTTAGTTTAGTGTGACCTCTTTGCTTAGATAAATCAGGGGCTATGTGCTCAGTTAGCTGTACTGTACACTTACAACTGTTTACTAATATTGATATACTACAGGTTAGGCCAGAATCTCCTTATAATAAACAAAAATGCAGTACGCTCTCGGTATAGTTTATGGCCTAAAAAAATTAGTAAAGGATTAGCGTACATCATTGCTCTATACACTATAACCTCGTTGAGATAAATAGTAAATACCCATCTGTTCATGTTTAAGTTCAATGTCCTGTATGAATCTCTTGGTACACCAAACAACAAAGTTTTCATCTATTGTTCACTTCAACTAGTTTTCCATAAAGTTAGATCTCTCATTGACAGCAAATACTTTATAAACACAACTTAGATAAACTTAGGGTTGACGAGCACAAGGAAACAGAAGTAACTAGTTAGGTTGATTCAGCCAACAGAAAATTTATATCAAAAATGGGTAAAATTAAGAAAATGATGGTGATAATAATCATAATGATAAAAAAGTATAAAAATGATAGTTATAATAATGGTGATAATAATAATAATAATAAAAATGATTAAAATTATCGTACTAATAATGTTGATAATATGATAATTATATAGGTAATGATAATAATGCTAATATGCATGAAAAAAATCTTACACAATGAAAAAACATTGCTATTTTATTGGGATTAATCAATAATATTTTGTTTGCAGGATAAGTATAACAGTTCCAAAAACCCATAAAGATTGATGAAACGAGAAAAAAATACAGTGTTCAGTCGTGAACCTCAGATCAGCATGATGGATTGATGGAAGCTGTATATTTATCCTTTTTCATCCCAACAATATATCTTTGATACAAAGCTTTATCACATCTTTACACATAATCTTCAAGACATGTAGTTTGTCACCAAATCCGGGGAAGATAAATCATTTAATATTCTTTTCTTATGATTGCAAGATAAACAAATCATTAAACATTTCCAACAAGCTAATACACGTTGTCAAATAGTCTAACATGACCAAGCAATTGACTTAAACTTGAACCTTGTACAAGTATTACACTCAAAAAGCCCTATCTCCTGCATAGTATAATAGAAGTCGGGGTTTCAATCTTTTAAGGATGAAATCCGTGTTGGAAGTGTCTGACATACTTTTCCTGAGGCTTTTGAGAATGCAAGGACTAATTAAAGATTGAAAATTTAGCTTTGAAAATTCTTTACACAAACTACGAATTAATCTATACTCTAGAAATTGCACAATTGCCAAATGCTGAAAAAAGTTTGAAGAAGTTCTTTAGATAAACACCATGATATTGTTATCCTTTTGTAACAAATTGATATTTTGAACATCAAACAAATAACACATTTACACATGAACTTCAACTTAAAAAATGGAATTTCTTATTTTTGAATTTAACGTATAAATCTATATATAAATTTGGCTTGTCTGTCTGTCTGTTTGTCTGTCTGTCTGTCTGTCTGTCTGTTTGTATCCAATAAACGTCAAAACGGCTGAACCGATCGGGCCCAAATTTTTTGTGGGACATCTAGGGACCCCAGGGAAGGTTTATGAAAAATCAAAATTTCAAATATTTGTCTCCATCAAAATTCGATCGTCATTAAATTTTTAAAAATTTTGAAAATCCGCGAAATTTTTTGTGAAAATCCGCGAATTATTTTTGTTTTGTTTTACGATGTACACAAAGAGAACATGTTCACAACTAATTTAGAAGATGGGCGCGAAGCGCCCTCTAAGGCTAGAAAGAAGGGCGCGAAGCGCCTTGAATTTCTAGTTACATTAAAATTAGGTAGAATTTTTTATTTATGATAAGATTTATGTAAAAGAAACTAAGTTTATTTCACTAACTAAAATTTCTAAATTCCAATATGCAATAGAATGGTGTAAAGCATAGATATTTCAAAATTTAGATCTCATAGTTTTAAATATCAAAGGTCTACAACTTTGGTAGGAAAGATATATGGAGTCGAAAATCAGAGTTTGTGGAAAGAACTTAGTTCCTTTGATTTACTTGATTTGACTCTATTCCATCCTATTTATGCAGTTTATACTCTCAACCTTTCTAAGCTTGGTTAATAGATCCATTCCTGTTTGCTTTAAAAACATTTAATAAATCTCAAAATTTTGACTCCAAATTTACTACAGTGATAACCAGAAAACTCTGTAATAGGAAGACGACTTTTAGACTAATGTTATGACTTTATAGTCCGATGATAATGGGAAACATCAATGGTAGTATTTAAACAGACCCTAACTTAATTAGTGGTTTGATAAGTATCTAGTATATTTGTATGCTTTGTAACAACATTAAATACACTTAAGTATTGCTATAAAGTCGTCTTCGTATTTTAAAGTTATTACTGAATGTTCCCGCAAAATAAAAATTTGATTTTACTGTAAAAACATAATTTCTTTAACCCAGGCCATTAATATTAAGAAGTTTTTAATTCTATCAAATTGATAAAAAATAAAGTGTTTGTATATACATTAAGAAAACCGTAGAACTTTATATTTTGCTTGTTTCTCCCTTTTGTTAATATTATTAATCAATTAAAAGTTTTTAATACATCCTATTTTCCACCCATGTTTATATTCCTTGTAAATCTGTCCGTGTTTCCTATTTTGTGCATACAGCTGTACAATGTAGAATTTAAACACTTTTTACACCAATATGCAAATACTAAGGGTATGCTGATTTAACAATTCGGCCATTTTATTTTATTTTGCTTTATAACTATTAAAAGGCTCTGTAAGCGTAATTTCAGGTGACTCTCTCCATCATGCACCCCTGAACCTTTTGTAAAAGTAAAATTAACCTAAAGTCTGACCGCGTCAACCTTGTTGCACCGGCTAGTCCTAATATTGAGTGTCTGCTTTATTTACCCTATGTCTGGGCAATACAGTACAAAATGGGACCGGAAAGGTTGACCCGGCTCGGAAATTCAAAGGGGGGGCTTAGCCCCAATAGCCCCCCCTTGAATACGCCCCTGCCCGTTTCATATCGGTACATTTAAACCCTTACATTATTATTACTGTGGAAGCTGATATACTATAGATAGATAGATAGATAGATAGATAGATAGATAGATAGATAGATAGATAGATAGATAAATAGATAGATAGATAGATAGATAGATAGATAAATAGATAGATAGATAGATAGATAAATAGATAGATAGATAGATAGATAGATAGATAGATAGATAGATAGATAGATAGATAGATAGATAGATAGATAGATAGATAGATAGATAGAAATTTGACCATAAAAGCTGAAAGTCTAAGTGGATGATTGAAGAAAACCTTTAATCAAAAATATCTTTGATATGTTCTCAGGATAGGATAATTTTCTCTAATAAAATGTTCTCTCATCTGTCTAGCTCTACTGTCTATCGCGTCAAGGGTAAATTTTCGCTAATAAAATGTTCTCTCATCTATCTAGCTCTACTGTCTATCCCGTCAAGGGTAAATTTTCTCTAATAAAATGTTCTCTCATCTATCTAGCTCTACTGTCTATCCCGTCAAGGGTAAATTTTCTCTAATAAAATGTTCTCTCATCTATCTAGCTCTACTGTCTATCCCGTCAAGGGTAAATTTTCTCTAATAAAATGTTCTCTCATCTATCTAGCTCTACTGTCTATCCCGTCAAGGGTAAATTTTCTCTAATAAAATGTTCTCTCATCTATCTAGCTCTACTGTCTATCCCGTCAAGGGTAAATTTTCTCTAATAAAATGTTCTCTCATCTATCTAGCTCTACTGTCTATCACGTCAAGGGTAAATTTTCTCTAATAAAATGTTCTCTCATCTATCTAGCTCTACTGTCTATCACGTCAAACTAAAGTGAATTGAACGTAAGAGTCAAATCTAAAACGTTTTTGTCAGAACTCCTCCTCTTGAAGAGTTATCGAGAAGAATAAAAATGTTCATTATTTCAAATGTGTAACCCACGCACCTCTGCCCCTTCAGTAAAAGTAAATTTATCATATATGAAGCATAAAGTCTGACCGCGTCAACCTTGTTGCACCGGCCAGTCCAGTCCATAAAGCTAGATGCACTACTAACTGGGACCGGAAAGATTGACCCGGCTCGGAGATTCAAATGTACTTCGGCTGCCCGTGAACCGGATATAATAGCTTTTCTCTTACTTTTGCATGAAATTATAACTAGAGGAGATACGATGTCAGAAAGTCGTAGTAGTAATTTAGTTTTTGACTTTCACCTGACTCTGAATAGTTCGATCGATATCTTCCAAAAATAATTTTTAAAAAATTGTATTACCTCATTTCCCGAACTCAATCACCCCGGATTAACCAGAGTGAGAAGCATTCGGTTTCATCTATTTGAAATTAAACGTGTTTTGGTCTATGAAGCACCAATCTTTTAATTTACGGATTTGGTGTTCTATACTTTTTCACTCAAAATGCATATGCCGACTAAAAAGTATTTAAGAATAAAGGCTAAAAAATTTTGTTTAATGGGTCAAATTGTGATCGAAAGTCACAGTTATCGGGAGTATTGGCAGAATCTTTAAATCCACGTGCAGTAAGATTCCATCTCCGTTATTTTCCAAAAAAAAAATGTATTCATTTGTTAACTTTTTCTGAATTATTCTCACTTGTAGGATTTAATATCATTTCCATTATGTTTCCTACGTGATTCCTAAAGTGTGACCTGAATATTTCAAAATTATTTCCCCAAAAAAACATTTATTTTTTTCATTTACCGCATTTTTCAATATTCAGTATTCTTTTTTTAAGTTTGCACTGTAATTCCTAAAGTTTAAAATGTCTATTTGAAATTATTTCCTTTAAAAGTTATTTATTTTTCTATTTCTATTTTTCTAAAAATATTTAAATATTCAAGTAGACCGTGATCCTCCCTTTATGTTTTCTATGTAATTCCTAAAGTGTAAACTGTCTATTTGAAATTATTACTCTGCGAAGAACAAGAATGTTTTTAATTTAGATGAAAACTTTAAAACACAAAGAAAGGGGACATTAAAGGGGTAAACATTTAAGGTTAAGATTAAAGATACTTTAAAAAATCGCAATTTCCAGACTTTAAAGGGAGTGACTGGCAATGTATGGAAGTTGAACTGAGAATGTAGTATTGTGGAGAAATTTTTTAGGAATCATTTGAGACCTATGAATTAGTAGTTTAGGAGGAGGTTGAGAAAATAAAATTAACTATTATCATCGAAAATAAGTATTATTCAGTTATTGGTGTGTGTAACCTCTCAATGTTCAAAACCATTTTCTTTAGATTTCCCGAAATTGTTATTAAAAGGCCACATTTGAAGAATTTAAAGATATCTGCGAACAAATTCATAAAGAATAAGAAAATTTAGCATAATGATAAAAAGAAATAATTGATTTAAACAGTAATTTATTGAGAAAATTTCAATTTAGAAATATGTTCCTAAATATCTATTTTGGTTATTGCAGAATTATTTACGTTATTTGTCGCCGTTAGTTAATGATTTTAAAAAATGTAACCACCCAAATGGAGTATTTTTAACTTTGCGCTCAAACTCAGTAATTATTCATCATTAAAAGTTTCAAATGAAAACTAAAAAATGTCTCCACAAAACAGAAATCTGCTGTTAAAAACAGTTTTTAATATATTTTTGTGATCACCGCGCTCATACTTGTCCCATAATTCTCTTAACTGGTCTTAGAAATAAATATTGAAATGAAAAAAAACTGATTGTTTATTTTTTTATTTTGATATCTTCATCTATCTAAATAATTAAAAACGGATATTACGAAAAAGATAAAAAAAATTGAAAAACAGATAAAAGCTTGTTTTTCAATGATTTGAAATTTTAAAAATTATTTTGTTTTAGCTCATTGTTTATTTTAAAAACTTTAAAATAATTTTGTTTCATGAATATTGAAAAACTATAAAATTTTTAAAATCTTGTGGATAAAAAGCACATAAGATATTAACTTACACACAGATCATTTGACAGACATCAGTGCCTCGCGGTAAAATCTTCTTTCACGCTTCCATGATTTTTATGAAAAGTCTAAAAAGTTTTTAGATATTTTAATATTTAAAGTTTGAAAGATGATTCCTGGTCTATATACTTTAAACATTTTATACTTTTAGAGTAATGGTCAAAAAAGATGTAGAAACGAAATATAAACAATCAGAATGAAGAGACTCGATGTATCTCTCATATTGTCATATTTGTGCAAAATAAAGAAAAACTCACGAATTTGTTGCTAAAACTATCGCGATTTTCTTACAAATCTAGAGAAAACAGCAAAAAAAGATTTTTTTTGATAATTTTTCTCACTATAGAACTTTTCAAATAGAGTATAAAGTACAATAGATGGCAACAGAGAAATGGACTAATTTTACATGACGTCACAAGTGTCAAATATAACAAGGAAGACAACATTTTCTCACATTAGTTGACATGCTTTCCAAGATTAAATAAAAAAAGTGTAAAAAAATAAAATTAAAGAACACAAAATTGCAAGATTTTATAGCTTTTCTAAAAATGACAGTATAAGAAGATTCAATAAAATTTAATATTTAGAGTAAGAAAAGGGTAAATATATGTTTCAATATGTATATACACGGAGAGGGCGTGTGACTGAAAGAATGAATTGTAAAGTGGGTTTTCAGATTATTTTATATTGACGTATAAAGAACTCTCTGGGTTAACAGAGAAGCCAGATACTAAAGTTTAAATGTTTCAACGGTTTAACACGAAAACAACATTTCCCAGAGAATAAAATCCACAAATATAGTTGCTCTTAAAGAGACTGTTCAAATTATTCTTTAAAGACTTACATTCACAGTGTTGCCCTTTAAACCTTTGTCTGACAAAAAATAATTGAGATATGCAGTCCACGTGGATTTAACGGTTCTGTCAATATTCCAGAAAGCTGTGACTTTCGATCACAATTTGTCCCATTAAAAATAACTTTTTAGTCTTTTCTTCTTAAATACTTTCTTGCCGGCATATACAGTCATAACCAAAAAACTCTGAAATAGGAAGACGACTTTATAGCAATACGTAATTGTATTTGATGTTGTTATAAAGCAAATAATTTATTAAATCACAAATCAAGTGAAATGGGTCTGTTTACACTGAATAATTTTTGTTTCTCTTGCTCATTGGACTATCTAACGTCATAATTTAAGTTTGGAAGTCGTCTTCCTATTTCAGAGTTTTCTGGTTATCACTGCACGTTTTGAATGAAAAGTATAAAACAAAAATTCATAAGATTAAAGATTGTTAAATTATAGACCAAAACGCGTATGATTTCAAAAAGAAGAAACCGACTGCCTCTCACTCCATGGTAGGTTAAGTCGTGTATCTGTTTCAATCGTATTTTTGTAGCAAAAAGCATTCGGCTTCTTAAATTTTGTCTATAATTCAACAATATTTAAACTTTCGGAGTTGTCTATTTTTATTTTTCGTTTAAAACGCATCTGCCGAAAACAAATATATTAATATATTAAAAAAATGAAAAAAATGGATGTTTAATTGTGATCAAAAGTGGATTATATATTATTCTTGGATATTTAGAAAATTATTTTCAAAAAGGTTTGTTAACAAAATTCCGCTAATTAAAAATGTACTATAGTTGTTACATACAAAATCATTCGATAACGACGCAAAAATAATTAAAGTTTCTTTTGAGTTGAAACCCAGTTAATTGATTTTGTTGAATATTCTAAAGAATATGCTGATTTATATTTTATATTATTTTACAGTTTGAATGTTTATTTCAAATATTCAGCACACGTTTCCCAGTAAGCTACAAACCCCCTCCCCTCGACCCCCCCCCCTTTTACTTCAAAACACAAACAAGCCTCATCCATTAAGAATATTACTACGTACGGAATTTTGACAAAACTAGACTGTTAGGGCGCTTCGCGCCCATTTTCTATTTCAACTTTTAATTATGGCTTTATCTGTTAGCATCTTCTCTTTGTACAGTATAAAACAAAAACAAAAAAAGTTTGCGGATTTTATAATATTTTTTTCGCGCATTTTCAAAATTTTACAAAAATAAAAAACTTTTAAACACAAGTTTTTAAAATTTGATCATTCATAAACCTTCCCTGGGGTTAAACGGCGGGTCGATGTTTAAAAAAAAATCAGAAATGGTTAATAACTTTTTTATTAATTAAGCAACAGGGCTAAAATTTACATGATTATATATTTGAAAAGCCCTTGAAATATGGATTAAATAATAATAAGCATTAAGCATTCAATATATAGGTCTAATGTGTTTAATGAGGAGGCCTTGAAAAGTTGAAATAGGAACATGTATCACACTCCCCTATCTCAACTCTAAGGACAAAATCATGGGGGGAGGGACGGAAAACACGCCCCCCCCCCCCCCAGCTTTATTGGACAAAAATAGCCCAATCGAGACAGGGTTAACCAATCCAACCAACCCAACCTAGTCCTACCTACTCCTTGCCTTTATTTGCCTAGAGAAGAAATATAATCCTGTTCAATCCAACCTAGTGTTTGTACAACCTTGAAGAACCATTCCAAGTCCTCTAGTCTTGTTTACAAACATGGAATGCAGTACGAATACAATCGGAAAGTAAACATATAAATAATTTCAATGGTTTAAATTTTACATTTTCGTTTAACTCTCTAGGAGGGGCCGGGTGCTTCTTTAGGTGTACTGTCCAGTTTCTCCAACTGAGCCCGAAAGGAATTGAGTTTTTGCCACAAACTCTGGTTTTTAAATCCCTATATATTAACAACCCAATGTTGTAGACCAAAGATATTTCAAACTATAACTTCTGTTAAATCAAACAATTAAAGATTGAAATATCAAAGGTTTACATAATTTGGTTGTAGATATATAGGTATTAGAAAATTTGGATTTGTTGCAAAGACTCAATTCCTTTAAAAGAGTTTTCAGTGATCTTACCAAACCATATACATTTCCAAGACATGATTGTTTGTTTCTTGATATCAGAAATAAAACAAATGAAATTTGAAACGATTGGATTTTCAAGAATTTCTTTTCCTGTATTTAATCTACTTTAGTCTGCAATAACAAGAGTTTTATTCATTCAGTAAATATATCCCCCCTCCCCCCCTTCCCACCTACTCCCTCCCCTCCCCCCTCACCCTCCAGCACAAGCAGTTAAGGGATAAATATTTTTCTGTGTATTTTAACTCATTCAAAATGTACAAATGGTAAAAAATATAATTGTTTATTTGTTTGAAATAAACTTTTGAAAAAAATGGCGAAGCTATTTGCATAGTTTTTTACAGAGGTGGGGGGGTTATAGTGAAAAATGTAGACCCCTGTAAACAATTTAGGTAATTTCAACTTAACCAACAAACATTTTGTAAAATAAAACTTTAAAATATTATATTTTGTAGTTAATTGAAATCAATAATGGTTGAATAGGTTCGGAGTTTACTCAAGAAATATGATACAGAATAGACAACAAACATTGAGGGAAAATAGACTTTATCTATCTATCTATCTATCTCCCCTGCATAAAGGCACTGATACTACATCATTATATATAATGGGTCTACATATGTATCACAACTTACTTAAAAGGAATTAGAGCTAGAGCTGACTGCCCAATGATTGATAAACCACTCATACCATATATTTTTTCTTATAATTAATAGAAAAAAAAATCTTTTTTATCCGTCGGCATTTTTTCTCGTCATAACATCGAAACTTTTTTTTTTAATTTTCGGAAAAAAGATATTTTAAAACTTCATTTTATCCTTTTCTTAAAAGATATACTTATTAAAAGAAATAAGTTGAATTTTTTATTTGAATTTTTGGGCTTTTTTTGGTATATCAACGAAAGATTTTCTAAATTTCGATAATAACGATAAATTGAACAAATTAATTTGATCTTTTTTTAAAAGATATAATAGAATAATAATAACATACCAATCATACCATATATATTTTTCTTCAAATTAATAGAAATGTTTTTAAAAACTTTTTCGGAGCAAAAATTTGAAAACTTACATTTAATCTTTCTTAAGATTTGATAGTTAATAACATACCACTATTATCACATATTTAAATACACTTGTAATTGAAGCAACAAGAAAAAAATTATGTCCTATGACAATTTTTGTCATCTTACAAAATCAGAATCTACGCTCAATTAATATTTTTTTGAGATCTAACCCAAGACAATATAGAAAAATTAAAATTTATACAAATGTTTTCTTTGGAAATTTAAAAATGTAAAAAAAATATTTAATGTTTAATCTATGGCCATTGAGATTAAACAATTGAAAAAGGGAAAAAAACATATTTGATTTTTGGAACGTAAATTAAATAATGCCAGATTTATTAGAATTCACCCAATTAGGGATATTTTGATATCTAAAATAATTCAAGAGAAGAACTAAATATGATAAAGTGTTCATAGTTTAATATTGTTTATGAGAAGGCATCAATTACTTATCTATCTATCAAACAATTATATATCTTAAACTGTTAATAGATCATATTTTCTTTATATATATATATATATATCAAATAAGCATCTTTAAACTGATGCCTTATACATGTATCTATCTATCTCTCGAACTATATAAATCGAACTATCTATCGAACTATCTATCGAACTATCTATCGAACTATCTATTGAACTATCTATCGAACTATCTATCGAACTATTTATTGAACTATCTATTGAACTATCTATAGAACTATCTATCGAACTATCTATCGAACTATCTATCGAANTAAACACCTGAAAGGAACTGTCACCTATAATATCATCATATAGAGAACACTGTAAACACCTGAAAGGAACTGTCACCTATAATATCATCATATAGAGAACACTGTAAACACCTGAAAGGAACTGTCACCTATAATATCATCATATAGAGAACACTGTAAACACCTGAAAGGAACTGTCACCTATAATATCATCATATAGAGAACACTGTAAACACCTGAAAGGAACTGTCACCTATAATATCATCATATAGAGAACACTGTAAACACCTGAAAGGAACTGTCACCTATAATATCATCATATAGAGAACACTGTAAACACCTGAAAGGAACTGTCACCTATAATATCATCATATAGAGAACACTGTAAACACCTGAAAGGAACTGTCACCTATAATATCATCATATAGAGAACACTGTAAACACCTGAAAGGAACTGTCACCTATAATATCATCATATAGAGAACACTGTAAACACCTGAAAGGAACTGTCACCTATAATATCATCATATAGAGAACACTGTAAACACCTGAAAGGAACTGTCACCTATAATATCATCATATAGAGAACACTGTAAACACCTGAAAGGAACTGTCACCTATAATATCATCATATAGAGAACACTGTAAACACCTGAAAGGAACTGTCACCTATAATATCATCATATAGAGAACACTGTAAACACCTGAAAGGAACTGTCACCTATAATATCATCATATAGAGAACACTGTAAACACCTGAAAGGAACTGTCACCTATAATATCATCATATAGAGAACACTGTAAACACCTGAAAGGAACTGTCACCTATAATATCATCATATAGAGAACACTGTAAACACCTGAAAGGAACTGTCACCTATAATATCATCATATAGAGAACACTGTAAACACCTGAAAGGAACTGTCACCTATAATATCATCATATAGAGAACACTGTAAACACCTGAAAGGAACTGTCACCTATAATATCATCATATAGAGAACACTGTAAACACCTGAAAGGAACTGTCACCTATAATATCATCATATAGAGAACACTGTAAACACCTGAAAGGAACTGTCACCTATAATATCATCATATAGAGAACACTGTAAACACCTGAAAGGAACTGTCACCTATAATATCATCATATAGAGAACACTGTAAACACCTGAAAGGAACTGTCACCTATAATATCATCATATAGAGAACACTGTAAACACCTGAACGAGACTGCCACCGTAATTTCAATTTAAAGGATAACCTCAACTCAGAACCTCTTAGGCGCTTTATTGTATTCTGATTAACTATGAGAAGATATTTTCGTTTTTCTGTCTTAAATGATTTAATATTCTAAATCGCCTTTTTAATACAGTTGTATTTTTAGGGTTTCCTGCGAACGAAAACTTTCCGCGAAAAATGCAAAAAATGTTCTCGAAAATTAATAAAGAGAAAAATTGCGACAACGATGCTAAAAAATACTTTTCGCGATAAGAGTTTTAATTTCGCGGGAAAAAATTCCACATAAACCATAGCTGCAACAATTGATTGCGCAAAATAACTTTGCTCTGAGAGATTAGCATTAGAAATTTTATTTTATTATAATTAATCATTTATCTTCCGTATTTCTTTTCAAAATTTTCTCATTTTTCCCTCCGAAATTTTTACATTAATTCTTGCGAAATTTTGCGAGAGAAGGACAAGGTGATATTTGTTTGACATTATTGGTGGGACTTTGTGACCTTGTAGCTCCTCAACTTATATGAGAAAGCAAATTGGTCACATACTTTGGTTATAAATCATTTTATACTTCTCAAAGCTCTTTTTATTACAGGATATCTGCTTTCTCTAATTTACTTCGATTTGAATTATTAAATGTATTATTTTCCGCTTGACAAAAAAATAATAATGTCGATCTAAAGATAATTATATTTTATTTAAAAACAATTAAACTGCATACCTTCGTTTGTATTACGGCAGCTGTGAATCCTGCAATTTATTTCAATTATTACAAATAAACAATAGTCATTACACAACCAATCATAAAACCTGTGGTTATAGAGAAATCATACATAGATAGATAAATAGATAGATAGATAGGGTGGTTCAGAATCAAGTCAACATTTTTTATTATTACTAGAGTGTTGTTTCATAAATAAATAATATAAATTTTTTTTTCGATAATGTCTAAAAGGGTTGCACTTAAAGTTTTTTTGTCAGTTTTTTGCGAATGTTATCCCCACACATGGTCCACCCTTTAACTTAAACTCAAGTTTGTAATGACCAGACCAAAAGAAAAGATAAGGAAGGCACTATAACATTTTTATTTTAAGATTGCAAAAATCTCTCGGAAAGATTTTAATAGATTACAAAATGACAGATATTTCCTTCTTCAGGTTTAAATAAGGTTTGAATCAAATTTACGTCCTAATTTATCGCTTAAAATAACAATATGCATTTACAAAATTTTTATTCATTCACAGGGAAAAAACTGGAGGGAGGCGACAGTCGTAAAAATGTAATTGATTTCTACAAGTCTAAAAAAGAAAGATAAATTACAAATCTACTTGTTAAAGTCTTAGGCCTTTTTCTGTTCTTACTCTGTTCTGTATTCATGTTTTTCTGGAACTTTGCTATTTTACAATTTTATTTATTTGATTTATATGCCGGCCAAAACTTGGAAAAGATAGAAATGAATTATATTCTTGTAAAAATTGGATTTAATTCAATATATATAAAAGGAGATTTTAACTTGCTGTGTGAAAGTGAATTCGAAGATGTAGATTTAGTGTTGTTAAAAAAAATTTTGATTAAAGGATTTTATTTTGATTCCAAGATTTATATACTGGATAGAATTTCACCAAACAAAACTAAATAAATGATTCACAGAAAGAAGTGATTGTGTCAGACGACTGAAATCCAAATAAATTATCAAGGTCATCGCAAAGCACTGGCTCATTTATAACTTAATTTGTTTTGGTTATTATTTTTTGCTATTTAATATTTAATATTTTGTATTTTGGTTTTTCTCTGATTATATATTCCATATGAAGTACGAGACACGTAAAACCTAGGCAATGGAGTCTTTTTTTAGTATACTGGGTAAAGGGGTTGATGAGCCAGTTGTGAGCCATGAAGATCAAGGAGCTTCCGACATAATGGGATGTGGTGTTCGATCGGATCCTGTCCGCTATTAGGACTGAGTCCTAGAGTCTATGTAATTTTTAGTCATAGTTTTTATTTTACACTAGGTGGCATCAGAGGAAATGGACCAATTATACACGACATCACAGTGTCAAATATAACAAGGAAAACGAAATTTTCTCACTTCAATTGACATGTTTCCCAAGATTGAATAAAAAGTGTAAACAGAAAATAAAGAACACATAAAATTGCAATTATTTTACTGTATAAGATAAGCACTTTATTCTAAAATTATCGTAATTATCACTATTATTAATAATTTTGTCGGACACAAAAACTAAGTTGACACTTGTGACGACAGAATACAGCTGTACTAGAGTGTACAAATTACTATTTGAATGCATCTAATGAAAAATGTGAAAGATAAAGTCGGTTTTAAGTTTAGAAAGTGTTTAAAATCTGTTAATTTCTCCTTTGCTTTTGACACAAGTCACTGAAATAATAAGTTTTCAAATCTAAAACCATGAATATTTAATAAAAAGTGATCAGCAAGAACTTTTAAACGTTGTGAATCAGACATATCAGTTGAATGTCACAGTACCCCCCCCCCCCAAATCTGATTTAAAACTTCGGTTTTTGTCCTGCGACCTGTGACTTTGAATCCCAAATTGACCTATTAAACGGGCTCGTTGCGTTAACAGACTTTAAAAAAAAGAAGTTTTAAATTCTCGTTTTCAAATTAATGGTCAAGAAAAAGCGGTTTGATGGTTTCGTAGTTCAGATACATTTATATGCATGAATGCAATCTAGGGTTATATTGTGGCAATAAAATAAGTTTAATAGTAATACTTAAATTGGCTTTGTAAAAACATATTTGCAAACATTTTCTTGTGGTTCTACAATGTTAAAATGTTTTTAGTACAATTTTAGTATTAAGATTTGTAAGATCTATTACAATCTGGTTTCATATTAAATTTAATTAAGAAAGAGGTTGCGTGATTTCAAACGTATTTATATGAAGTAGAGAACTTATTATTCATTTCTACTAGTCCCAGCACGGCTGTTTTTTTTGCCCGGCCCGCTCTCAGCTTTTGGCATGAGGGTATCGTTTGGTTTCGGCTTGTTTCTTGCTAAACAGCAGTTTATTGTCCTAATAAACATTGGTTTTTAAAACAAGGAGGGTATCAAGGAGAACACTATTTCTTATTGTTTCTGTACGTGGTCGGCCATAAATCTTGACAAATAATATAAAATGGAGTACGTTGAAATTGAAAGTTTAATTCATACACATAGATCCCATACTGCTATTTGTAAGACTAGAATTGACTTTAAAGCGTCGCAATGCCTTTTTATTTGGGTTTATCTCGCTAACTCACTTCATGTTTTTCTAGTCATAGAGATGTCTTTAAAGCTTTTGCTTTTCATATTTCATAATCATATTTTTTATTCAACTACAAAGCACGAGATAATACAAATAAAAAATCACAATTTACTATGTAGTTTGGACCCGCCTAACCAGAGTAGGTTGTTTAAATTGGTTGGCCCACTATAAACGCATGAGAATTGCAGATAAAAACAATGTACATTGTACATTTTAAACATAAGAATGATGATAAATCAGGAAAATGGTAAGGAGGAGGTGAGGGAGTATAAGGGAAAGGGAGGATACTCAGCGTAAGGGTTGGAACAGAGGGTAACATAAGTTATTAGAATCATGTTTATGAACTACAGGGTGAAGAAGATAGTAAAGACTAAGTTTATCCACATGATACACAGTTTTTTTTACAGATTATTTTAGTATTAAATTTTAAAAAATAATTTGCAAAATTCTGAACCATTTTTGGGTTAGAGCTTGCAACCTTTGAAAGGATACTCTGTAGTAAATTTGAATAAAAAATTCGCAAATATTAATGAACAAATATGTTGCATGCTTTTAAGGTGTTTGTTTGGTGGATTATTTTGCACAACTGTTTATAATTAAGATTGCGGATTTTTTTCAACTTTGCTTTCTCCACAAAAGTGACTTGCGCATTTCTACTTCTGGATAAAATATTAGAAATCTCAATATTAAAATATATGAACCTAGAATAACGCCAATATCTTCCACATCATTAATAGAAGAAATGTTTAAGGGTATCAATGGTGCAGACTAAATATATGAATTCTCATAATTAAACCCATTGAAACCTAGAAAACGACAATATCATCCACATTATTATTATGATAAAAGATTTCAAGGGTACCATTATGAATCTAGCGTTACCATCTTTGCATGGACTATGAAGGGTCACTAATCCTATTACGCTTACAGATTAATAATCTATGCTCAGAAATGGATCTTTGATTTATCTCTGTTCTTTTATCTCAAAAGTATAATATTATAAAACGGCAGTACAAAGTGCAAAAAAAAAGATGGTTTTATATAATTTGCAAGAAAAACCGGTTCTTAGCTTTTCCTTGAAACAAGATGGAGTTTCCCGGATTTCTGCAATTTCATCATTTCATAAACCTTGTCATGCATTAGACATGCTCTCGTAACTTCTTAGAAAGAGAATTAATTTTCAAGTTTTCCTTTTAAGATTTCAAATTGAATTTAGATTTTTTTATATAACAGAAAATTGTTTTTGATTATTTTTCTTTTCTCCGTTTCAAAAAATAAAATATAATTTTTTTAAGCTTCATCAGATCTAAAATTTATTTATTTGAAAGGCCTTGAAAATTGGGTGTCATAGCATCGGTCATATGTTAATATGTCTCGAAAGTAAACATTGATATTTTTTGAACTTTTTTAAAACCTTTCTTGTACCGTAACCATTATTAAAGCTAGAGGTATATTTTTTTAATGAGCTGGATTTGCAAGGTTAGTCTAGACTTTACCACACTCCATTAACTCAACTCTAAGTACAAAACCAAAGGATATTTTAGGGGGTCATGGGGGGGGGGTTAACTATTTTTGTCACAATACTCCTCTAAAAATGCATTAGTCTTGTGTTTCATGGTGAGAATGGACAAAATGAAATGAATATATTCTTATAATCTTTTTATTTACAAACATTGTATCAACTGTAGCTAGCATTGATTTATAATGATTTCAATTTATAATTACTTTTCCCGTTCATATATTTATCCTTGAATGGATCCTGTAATCCCGCAATATATTTAGATGTCGTCTTTGTTACCGCGAGTATTTCGGAAGAAAAACATATATTTTAGAGCAAAAGCACAAGAAAGCACAGGGGTTTCGGGATAATCCAAATAAATAAATAGATTCTAACAGCCATATAGAAAAGATTTAGTGGCTCCAGCAGCACCCCAAAACCTTAATGTAGTCAGAGTAGAGTGTTGAAAAATCCTATTTTATGAGATTTGAATGAATTAGCGGGTTTTCGGTCTAAATTCTTAACTAAAACATTACATTTAAACAACTTAGAAACTCCTTTTAAAAATAAATGCTTAAGCGGCCAAGCTTTATTTGACAAAAATAAGAGTGTTATGTAATAAAATCATTTTGGCTGACCCCTCCCTAATACCCCACTGTAGGGGGGGGGGACACAAGAAATCTATATTAGACAAAAAATAGCCCAATCTGGATAGGGCCGGTTAGAAATTCAGTTATTTATTTGTACCTGAAGGAATTGAGTCTTTGCCACAAACTCTGATTTTCTAATTTCTCTATCTTTGGAACCCAATGTGGTGAACCTTTGATATTTCAAATTTATATTATTTGACCTAATAGAGGTTATAGTTTGAAATGTCAAAGGTCTACGACATTGGGTTGCAAAAATATAGGGAAGAGAAAATCAGAGTTTGTGACAAAAACTCAATTCTTAAGTTTTCTAATAATTCAGATTTTATCTTTTTTAGACTTTGTTATTATTGGCTTTATTTTTTTCAGTTTGTTCTTTAAACCAAATCCTAAATTTTTTTGACATCTTATGATTTTATTCGTAGTTTTGTTCTTATGCTGTCTCTGACTTGAAATACGAGTCTAGGGTTTATACTTTAGGGTTTCAAGTTATCGGATATATTTGTTCAAACTCATAGAAAAAAAGGGGGGAGGTATCCGGGACAGGGGGGTGGGTAAGGGCAGGGGGGTAAAGGGGGCTGAGGGATTGGGGTAAAAGGGAGCCAATAGGAGGTTGTAAATTTGAAAGGGGGCAAGAGGTTAGGGTTAATTAAATAAGTGTACAAGTGAGTTAAGAAGATAGTAAATAAGCGAGTTATTAAAAAGTGTGTAAGTGAGAAAAAAAATATATTAGTTAGTTGATTGTAATATTTAAATTAGTGAATAAAAACAGGGAAAAAATAAGTGAATAAGACAGTTAGTAAAAATCAAGATCAAAAGTGAGTGAATAAGAGAGTTGGAGTACGTAATTAAGTGAACAAGAGAGAAAGTAAGTAAATAAGAAAGCTAGTAAGTAAATAAGCGAGCTGGTGAGTGAATAAAAATATTTGTAAGTAAGTGAATACGAGAGAAAGAAAGTAAATAAGAGAGAAAGTACGTAAATATGGGAGAAAGTACGTAAATAAAAGAGAAAATACGTAAATAAGGGATAAATTAAGTATATAAAAGAGAAAGTACGTAAATAAGGGAGAAAGTAAGTAAATAAAAGAGAAAGTAAGTAAATAAAAGAGAAAGTACGTAAACAAGAGAGAAAGTAAGTAAATAAGAGAGAAATTACGTAAATATGGGAGAAAGTAAGTAAATAAGAAAGAAACTAAGTAAATAAGAGAGAAAGTAAGTATATAAAAGAGAAAGTACGTAAATAAAAGAGAAAGTACGTAAATAAGGGAGAAAGTAAGTGAATAAGAAAGAAACTAAGTAAATAAGAGAGAAAGTAAGTAAATAAGAGAGAAATTAAGTAAATAAAGGAGAAAGTACGTAAATAAGGGAGAAAGTAAGTAAATAAGAAAGAAAGTAAGTAAATAAGAGAGAAATTAAGTAACTATGGGAGAAAGTAAGTAAATAAAAGAGAAAGTAAGTAAATAAGAGAGAAAGTAAGTAAATAAGAGCTAAACTAAGTAAATAAAAGAAAAAGTACGTAAATAAGGGAGAAAGTAAGTAAATAAGAAAGAAAGTAAGTAAATAAAAGAGAAAGTAAGTAAATAAGAGAGAAAGAAAGTAGATAACAGAGAAAAGTAGGAAAAAAGAAAGAAATTAAGTAACTAAGAGAGAAATTAAGTAAATTAGAGAGAAAGTAAGTAAACAAGAGAGAAAGTAAGTAAATAAGAGAGAAAGTAAGTAAACAAGAGAGAAAGTATGTAAATAAGAGAGAAAGTAAGTAAATAAGAGAGAAAGTAAGTAAATAAGAGAGAAAGTAAGTAAATAAGAGAGAAATTAAGTAAATAAGAGAGAAATTAAGTGAATAAGAGAGAAATTAAGTAAATAAGAGAGAAATTAAGTAAATAAGAGAGATTGAAGAAGTCTTTAAATATCAATTGCGCACTTTAAGTAGCTTTGAGAACACAAATTATCTGTAAAATCAATTTTATTTGGAAGAATAGAATTTTTAAAATTAAAATTAAAAAAGCAGGTTTTTTTCTTCAACTTATTTATTTATCAACGGATTGTTTTGATTTTAACGTTTTTGAATTTTGTGTTTCAAGACAAAACTTTTTTTTCGTCATTTTGTAATATCTTGCATATTTCAAATTAAACTGCCAAATTTACTGAATTGCCTGAATTGCTCTTCACATGACTTAAATACTAATTATAAATTGACTTACTTAATATTATTAATTGGATATGAATTATTGACTGATTTTTTCTTCATTTTTGTAAGCTAAAGAATAGTTTAAAACGTCCTAGGTTCTTTTCTTTGACACGTGAATGCTCTAAATCTAGATTATAACGTCCTAGCTGCTTTTCAATGGCCATTGTAATATTGTCTTGTTAAAAATGTCCTAAATTCTATGCTCTTGAACGTGAGTGTGCTATTGTCTAGTTTAAAACGTCCAAGATTCTTTGCTCTGGCACGTGAGTTTGCAATTGTCTAGTTTAAAACGTCCTAGATTCTTTGCTCTGGCACGTGAGTGTGCTTGTGTCTAGTTTAAAACGTCCTAGATTCTTTTCTCTGGCACGTGAGTGTGCTATTGTCTAGTTTAAAACGTCCTAATTTCTCCAAAAATCTACATTTAAGGGTTTTTCATTATGATGTGTCTTGTCAGATCTTTTCCTTTCAAACAAACTTTAAATTAACCCTATACTATAATAGGATAGCTGATTATACATGGGGGGTTGGATTAACCCTATTGTAGGGTCAGAGGATGATAGGGGGGAGTAGTTTGTGGTTTGGTTTAGTAAGGGTATGGTATGGGGCGGGGTAGGGTGGTTTGGAAACTAGAGGGGGGGCAGGGGGGAAGGAAGAGTTAAATGAGAAAATGTATAATTATGAGTGTTGTGTATATGGATGCAGGGTACACTGTATAATTATCTATATTTATCTATCTATCATTATATAACTAGTTTCTATCTATATATCCATTTATATGGAGCTATCTATCTACATAAACATAATTATACATAACAAGGATCTGTATATATCCATGTGTACATATAGATACATACTAAATAATCATTCATTTTAGAAAAATAAATATAGAATACTATATTCAAGTAAATAATATACAAGAATGTACAAAGAATTAACAACATGTGTGGGCACTGTAAACTTCGGGTTCTATTCAACTACCGGGACGAATTTTAAGTTGCTGAAGCAAGCTGTACAGTATACATACAGAGCAAATAAGGCAAAACGGGACGGACAGATGAAATAATAAGAAATAAAATTTCATACTTTGAAAACACATTAATTTCACAAGATGGAGATTATTCATTTGGGGTACTGGCCCGTCTAGTCGGCTATGTTTTATACTGTACAACTTGCCCAAGCTTTCTTTACGTCAGTACTTAAATAACCGGAGTTTAAATGACATAGACATACCAAATATATCTAAGTAATAAAACAAAACATTCCTATATATATATATGTTGCGTATAGCCGGCCAAATGGCTGGACCGGTTGGGCTGAAATTTGTTGTGGACACTCAAGTATGAAGTTGTAACTATGAAAAGACTGTTATTCAAGTTTAAAGTGCAGATAGTGAAATATCGACTTCCAATATCAAGATCAGAGAGAAATATTATAATCTTAATATATCATGTCCATTCTTTTTAACAATAATTCAAGAAATTATCATTTTATTAATTCATTTTAATCTTTAGGAACATTTCTCTGTAATTAAACTAAGTAAATAATAAGGAAAAATATTTTCACCTAAAATCAAAAAGAATTTTTAATATGAAAAGTTAGAAGCTTGACATAATTTCATTTATAGAGATTGATATAATCCAGGGAACTGCAGACATAATTTCATTTATAGAGATGGATATAATCCAAGGAACTGTAGACATAATTTCATTTATAGAGATGGATATAATCCAGGGAACTATAAACATAATTTCATTTATAGAGATGGATATAATCCAAGGAACTGTAGCAATAATTTTATTTATTTAAAACGTTTTAAATCTTTCAAATGAATCCTAAACAATTTTTCTACAAAACTGCAATCTCAGTTCAACCATACATTGCCGGTCACTCTCCCTATAAGTGTATTTATTTATACACTTAATAATATATATATAATAATAAAACTTCAAACCATGTTTTAAAAACTTAATTTCTTATAATATATTTCTTTTTTAATTATATGTAAAGTTCAAAAACTGAAATATATATATATATATATAAAAAGTTGTAATCCATATTTGTCTGTCTGTTTGAAAGTCCGATCATAACTCAGGAACCCCTAACCGATTTGCCTCAAATGTTGATTGGGGAACTTGGGAAGGCCCCGGCCACTGGAATGTTCTTAGTTTGGTTTTGACTTTTAAGATTCTTAGTTGAGTGGAATGGACTTTAATAGAAAAATTTATAAATATATATGAAATGTATTGTATATATATAACTATTTACCGAGCTAACTATCTATCTATCTATCTTACTACAGAGCTATCTATCTATCTATCTATCTTACTACAGAGCTATCTATCTATCTGTCAAAAAGAGAAGATCACAATGATTTATTATTGGTTTTTTCAGAACATTGCTAACACTTTGCTACCATAGATATAATATCCATCTATCTTTACATCTATATATTTATCTATCTATCTATCTATACCTCTCATCTATCCATCTATCTGTCATTTATGTCTGTATTATTTAGATTGAACATGTAGAGATAAAAGTGTATATCTCCATATATCTATCTATATATTTACTTTGCTTGTCTGTCTGTCTGTTTGTGTCCAATAAACGTCAAAAACGGCTGAACCGATCAGGCCCAAATTTTGTGTGGGACCTCACATGACCCAAAAATTTTGAAAAACTATAAGAATGTTGAACAAATATGAAATCCGAGGACTTTTCTTCCTTGCTTAGTTGTCTTTTAAAGGGAGTGTATACTTTGTTTAAAGGGAGTGTATACTTTGTTTAAAGGGACTGTATACGCTGTTTAAAGGGAGTGTAAACTTTGTTTAAAGGGACTGTATACGCTGTTTAAAGGGAGTGTATACTTTGTTTAAAGGGACTGTATACGCTGTTTAAAGGGAGTGTAAACTTTGTTTAAAGGGACTGTATACGCTGTTTAAAGGGAGTGTAAACTTTGTTTAAAGGGACTGTATACGCTGTTTAAAGGGAGTGTAAACTTTGTTTAAAGGGACTGTATACGCTGTTTAAAGGGAGTGTAAACTTTGTTTAAAGGGACTGTATACGCTGTTTAAAGGGAGTGTAAACTTTGTTTAAAGGGACTGTATACGCTGTTTAAAGGGAGTGTAAACTTTGTTTAAAGGGACTGTATACGCTGTTTAAAGGGAGTGTAAACTTTGTTTAAAGGGACTGTATACGCTGTTTAAAGGGAGTGTATACTTTGTTTAAAGGGACTGTATACGCTGTTTAAAGGGAGTGTATACTTTGTTTAAAGGGACTGTATACGCTGTTTAAAGGGAGTGTATACGTTGTTTAAAGGGAGAGTATACGTTGTTTAAAGGGACTGTATACATTGTGTAAAGGGGCTGTTTACGTTGTTTAAAGGGACTGTTTATGCTGTGTAAGAGACTGTATATGCTGTTTAAAGGGACTGTATACATTGTGTAAAGGGACTGAATATGCTGTTTAAAGGGTCTGTATACGTTGTTTAAAGGGACTGAATACGTTGTGTAAAGGGACTGTATATGCTATTTAAAGGGACTGTTTACGCTGTGTAAAGGGACTGTATATGCTGTGTAAAGAGACTGTATACGTTGTGTAAAGGGACTGTATATGCTGTTTAAAGGGACTGTATACGTTGTTTAAAGGGACTGAATACGTTGTGTAAAGGGACTGTATATGCTGTTTAAAGGGACTGTTTACGCTGTGTAAAGGGACTGTATATGCTCTATAAAGGGACTGTATACGTTGTGTAAAGGGACTGTTTACGTTGTGTAAAGGGACTGTATATGCTGTTTAAAGGGACTGTATACTTTGTTTAAAGGGACTGTTTACGCTGTGTAAAGGGACTGTATATGCTGTTTAAAGGGACTGTATACGTTGTTTAAATGAACTGTATACGTTGTTAAAAGGGAGTGTATACGTTGTTTAAAGGGACCGTATACCTTGTTTAAAGGGAGTGTATACGTTGTTTAAATGAGCTTTATACGGTGTGTAAAGGGACTGTATGCGTTGTTTAAAGGGACTGTTTACGTTGTGTAAAGGGACTGTATACGTTAATTAAAGGGACTGTATACGTTGATTAAAGGAACTGTATACGTTGATCAAAGGGAGTGTATACATTGTTTAAAGAGACTGTTTACGCTGCGTAAAGGGACTGTATACGTTGTTTAAAGGGAGTGTATACGTTGTTTAAAGTGAGTGTATACGCTGTTTAAAGAGACTGAATACGTTGTTAAAAGGGAGTGTACACGTTGTTTAAATGGAGTGTATACGTTCTTTAAAGGGACTGTATACGTTGTTTAAAGGGACTGAATACGTTGTTAAAAGGGAGTGTATGCGTTGTTTAAAGAGACTGAATACGTTGTTAAAAGGGAGTGTATACGTTGTTTAAAGGGCCTGTATACCTTGTTTAAAGGGATTGCATACAATGATAAAAGTAGAAAGTAGAATGTTCTATTCACAACCCAACTTTAACCTCCCCCCTCTCACCCTCCCCCCTTATTTCCCCCACCTTCCCCCCCCCCTCCCACCCTCCTAAAATATTTAAGTCCTCTGAACCCGGTAATTACTAAACCATCTGCACTTGTGGTGAATTAATTAATTAATTATAGAGTTAATTAATTAATTTCTTCTTCAATTAATTACAAAGATTAGAGTACTTGAACAGTTCTATGTCTTAAAATGATCTAAAAACCATTGAAAACGAACAAATTGTGTCTTTTTAATGCAATTAATCGTTATTTTTCAATAATTCTAGTTGAAAAATAGAAATTTGCTGCAGGCGCTGTCTAATTCAATTTTCTGAGGTTTTTCCCCACCTCCCACTCTCTATCCCTCCCTCCCTCCCTCCCTCCGACCCTCCCCTCGTTAATACAGAATATTGCACGTCATGTATATGTGTTGTGTTCACGGTAGGGTGAAGAGAAGTCCTATTTAAACCCCTGGGACCAATATAGATACTCCCGGGGATTTTTATTCCCTTCCTACTTTTCTAATTCCCCCCCCCCATTCTTCATAACTGCTGACCCTCCATGACTCAATTGTGTTGATGCAATGCTACATTTGGTAATTAGCTGTAGATTAATTTACCATCATACTTCGTACAGAAAATATTCTTGAATTCTATTACACGATGAGGATATTTTAGTTTTTATTAGAAGGGATAAATCTTAATTCTGGTTTCTCTCAAGTACGTAACAGAATATCATTTGTTCAGGTTTACTAAGATGCTCTTTTAGTAATAGAATATCATTGGTTCAGGTTTACTAAGATGCTCTAGAAATTGAATATCATTGGTTCAGGTTTACTAAGATGCTCTAATAGTAATAGAAAATCATTGGTTCAGGTTTACTAAGATGCTCTAGTAATAGAATATCATCGGTTCAGGTTTACTAAGCTGCTCTAGTAATAAAATATCATTGGTTAAGTTTTACTAAGATACTCTAGTAATAGAACATCATTGGTTCAGGTTTTCTAAGATGCTCCAGTAATAGAATATCATTGCTTCAGGTTTACTAAGATGCTCTTATAGTAATAGAATATCATTAGTTCAGGTTTACTAAGATGCTCTTTTAGTAANAAATTGGTTCAGGTTTCCTAAGATGCTCTAGTAATATAATATCATTGGTTCAGGTTTACTAAGATGCTCTAGAAATAGAATATCATTGGTTCAGGTTTACTGAGATGCTCTAGTAATAGAATATCAGTGGTTCAGGTTTACTAAGATGCTCTAGTAATAGTATATTATTGGTTCAGGTTTACTAAGATTTACTAGTAATAGAATATCTTTGGTTCAGGTTTACTAAGATACTCTAGTAATAGAACATCATTGGTTCAGGTTTTCTAAGATGCTCTAGTAATAGAATATCATTGGTTTAGGTTTACTAAGATGCTCTTGTAATAGAATATAATTTGTTCAGGTTTACTAAGATGCTCTTTTAGTAATAAAATATCATTGGTTCAGGTTTACTAAGATACTCTAGTAATAGAATATCATTGGTTCAGGTTTACTAAGATACTCCAGTATAATAGAATATCATTGGTTGAGGTTTACTAAGATACTCTAGCGGTATAATATCAGTAGTCAGGTTTACAAAGATGCTCTAGTAATAGAATATCATTGGTTCAGGTTTATTAAGATGCTCTAGTAATAGAATATCATTGGTTCAGGTTTACTAAGATTCTAGTAATAGAATATCAGTGGTTCAGGTTTACTAAGATGCTCTAGTAATAGTATATCATTGGTTCAGGTTTACTAAGATACTCTAGTAATAGAATATCATTGGTTCAGGTTTATTAAGATGCTCTAGTATTAGAATATCATTGGTTCAGGTTTACTAAAATACTCCAGTACAATAGAATATCATTGGTTCAGGTTTGCTAAGATACTTTAGTATAAGAATATCATTGGTTCAAGTTTAACTGTAAGATTTATCTGTGTTTAAGTAAAAAGAGTTCTGTGTGAGAGAGACATAATGTTTTACACACATTTTAGTAATTTATCTTGGGCAGGGAGTGGATTGCAGCATGTATACAGAAAACTCCTAAAATAAAGACAAAATAAATACTGAAAGGGATTGGTTTCGTTGTTTTGACTGTGTTAAGGAGAAAGGATGATGGATACTTTTATATCTTAGAATTGAGATAAGATATTCATGTGCATAACTTACATTGAAACACGGCATTATAGGTATTTATCTAGCTTTATTATGCCCTATTTGCAAAATGCAAGATTTTTGTGCCGAATTTCCTTACATCCAAAAACAACAACAAAAAATGTTTAAAAGTTGTCTAAGGAATTTATAAAGAAAATGAAAATAACTATTTGCTATTCTTATATCTTTCTATCTATTTATAAACATTGAACCCCCAGTGGAACAAAGTGTGGGAATTATAAAAGGTTTGTCTAAAGTAGCAATTCTACAAATTAGACTAATTTTCTCAAGCACACTTATCCTTTCTTCTCTTTTGTTCATTCTTATTTAAACATCTTTTATCCTTCAGAAGAGTTCACTAAAGGATTGTAAGCGTAATTTCAAGTTGCATTTCCAATTCACAGTGATACCCTTAATAGCTTTGTGAATGTAGAATCCAAGAACAAAATTGTTATCAGTTTTCGATAGAAGGATACAGTTAAAACTGCTTAGGATCCTCAAGATTTTGGCTTACTGGATCCGGATCCGCAAAAATATCCGGATCCAAGGGGTAAAATATCAACCAAAAACTGCAAAATAAAATTTTTACTCCTAAAACCCAAATCTGAATTTTTGAAAAAAAAATTTGAATGGTTCATTAAGTTTTAGGATAAAAATTAGCGAAATTTTTCAAATTTTTTGTTAACCAGATCAGTAAATCTTAAAGAAGTGACCTGAATCCGGATCCGGATCCATTTTTTTCCAGTGCGGATCCAGGATCCGGATCCGTATCAAAATTAAATGGATCCTAAGCACTGATTAAAAAAATAAAAAAGTATTTAAACAGTATTAAAAAGCTAACAGAAGAGAAAATAAAATTAAGGTTGGAGCGTTTATTCATTAATACTTAAAACACAAAAAACAAGACAAAAAATATGAAAAATTGAGAGAATTGCGTAGACCTGAATTGCGTAGACCTGAATTGCGTAGACCTAAATTGCGTAGACCTGAATTGCGTAGACCTGAATTGCGTAGACCTGAATTGCGTAGACCTGAATTGCGTAGACCTGAATTGCGTAGACCTGAATTGCGTAGACCTTAATTGCATAGACCTGAATTGCGTAGACCTAAATTATTGATTAAAAATATTGGACCCTAATTTAGAACTCCACTTAATCTGTTAATTTCTGGATTTCCCCTTATTACCAATGTTTTAATTTGGACAAAATGTCCTGACGGGATAAAGGAATTCAGTCTTTCCCACAAACTCTAAATTTCTTATCCCTATAGTTTTACACCCCAATGTGGTAGAACTTAATCAAATAATCTTAGTTTGAAATATCAAAGCCCAAAGGTATAGGCTATCAGGCTGCAAATATATAGGGATTAGACAATTTGAGCTTGTGTTAAGTACTTAATTTTCAACACTCAGTGTTAGTGGTGTTAATTACTTGTTTAGAACTATTTCCCCCCTGTACTTGCAAATTGCAAATTGCATGCAAATTGCAAATCTCTATGATGACGTATTTTTTGTTTATTTGAATTTTTTCTTTGAATTTTAATTGCTATGTCTGGCTTATATACATCAATATAAACACAGATTAAAACTGTCAATGTTATCAACATATTAAACATAATTTAAGAATTTTTAAAAGTAAACATTAAAATCTGTTAAAACATGCAGAACAGGCATTATTTAAAGGGGTTGATCAGTTTTCATGAATTTTGATCAAAAAATATATCCAAATTGATATTTTACTTTTTTGTAGCCTTAGAAAGGTTCATTTTAGAACAATGCGTCACTTGTTTTCGTGATAGCTTTGAACCCTGTAAAACGAACTTTAGCTTGAATTGTCTTTGTAAATATATTTTTTGTACATTCCTTATCAGAAAGACCTTGAATTAATTTACAATTAATCAGACGACTTTACAATCTAACTTTACAAATATGATTCACAAAAGACGTCAGATTAACTGTCAAATAATTCCGGGTATGAATGATTATGACTGTATATGTATTGGTGGATTTCTAATTTTAAGAAGGTGTTCATAAAGCTAATAGACCCTTTAGTAGAAATTAAATTTAATATTTAATATTTTAAAGAACATAAAATGTGCGATATTTTTTTTATAAATAAAGTGTAACTGATATCTGTAAATAATCCAATTATACCGTATTAGATATCATCCGAAATTTAAATTATACTCATAGTCAATTCTGCTGCAAACTAGACAGATAGTCAATTCTGCTGCAAACTAGACAGATAGTCAATTCTGCTGCAAACTAGACAGATAGTCAATTATGCTGTAAACTAGACAGATAGTCAATTCTGCTGCAAACTAGACAGATAGTCAATTCTGCTGCAAACTAGATAGATAGTCAATTCTGCTGCAAACTAGACAGAAAGTAAATTCTGCTGCAAACTAGACAGATAGCCAATTCTGCTGCAAACTAGACAGATAGTCTATTCTGCTGCAAACTAGACAGATAGTCAGTTCTGCTGCGTACTAGACAGATAGTAAATTCTGCTGCAAACTAGACAGATAGTCAATTCTGCTGCAAACTTGACAGATAGTCTATTCTGCTACATACTAGACAGATAGTCAATTCTGCTGCAAACTAGACAGATAGTTAATTCTGCTGCAAGCTAGATAGATAGTCAGTTCTGCTACAAACTAGACAGATAGCCAATTCTGCTGGAAACTAGACAGATAGTCAATTCTGCTGCAAACTAGACAGATAGTCAATTCTGCTGCAAACTAGACAGATAGTCAATTCTGCAGCAAACTATACAGATAGTCAATTCTGCTGCAAACTAGACAGATTGTCAATTCTACTGCAAACTAGACAGATAGTCAGTTATGCTGCAAACTAGACAGGTAGTCAATTCTGCTGCATACTAGACAGATAGTCAATTCTGCTGCAAACTAGACAGATAGTCAATTCTGCTGCAAACTAGATAGATAGTCAGTTCTGCTGCAAACTAGACAGATAGCCAATTCTGCTGGAAACTAGACAGATAGTCAATTCTGCTGCAAACTAGACAGATAGTCAATTCTGCTGCAAACTAGATAGATAGTCAGTTCTGCTGCAGGAGAAGCTGTTAAATATTTTCAACCCAACATCGTGAACCTTATTTCAAATTATGCATTCTGTTTGCTCAAATAATCCAAGTTTGATGAGGTTGCAAAGATATAGAGATTACAATGTTCTAGTTATGTGGCAAAGTCTTAATACCTTTAATACTTAATACTTAATACCAGCACTGACAAGAAGGTTAAGTCGGGTGCAAACCCGTGCTAATGGTAGATGTTAAAGTCTACTACAGTCAAGGAGAATACGTACACATTGCTACCTTTGCTGAATTAATATTAATTTATAAGTTCAATAAATCCATTCCTGAAAATGTTTTGATTATTTGATTATTTGAGTGCTAATTAAGTATCATACTTGTAAATGCACAAGGGATATATATTCAGTTGGGATTTTAACATGAATAGTTTCAAAACAAATACCGATCAAATAATTTTATTGAACATAATATTTTTAATTGGCTCATATTAAATTTTCTTTTCTAATTCATTTTTACCAAAACCATTATACAGTATTATTTTCTATTTTGTGTTTAAAAATAAAGACTATAACTATAACTACATATAGATTTCTACATATTGAATAAAATTACTTGTGACTTTGTGACCTCATGGCTCGTCTAGCTTTGATTTTACTCTAAACTATAAAAGAAGTATCCGGTTACAAAATTTAGGATCCAAATTTATCCAGTTACAAAATCTAGGATCAAAATGTATCCAGTTACAAAATCTAAAATCAAAATTTATCCGGTTACAAAAACTAGGATCAAAATTTATCCGGTTACTAAATCTAGGATCAAAATTTATCTGGTTACAAAAACTAGGATCAAAATTTATCCGGTTGAAAAATCTAGGAAAAAAATTTATCAGGTTACAAATCTAGGATCAAAATTTTTCAGGTTACAAAATCTAGGATCAAAATTTATCTGGTTACAAATCTAGGATCAATATTTATCCGGTTACAAAAACTAGGATCAAATTTATCCGGTTACAATATCTAGGATCAAAATTTATCCGGTTACAAAACCTAGGATTAAAATTTATCCGGTTACAAAATCTAGGATCAAAATTTATCCGGTTACAAAAACTAGGATCAAATTTATCCGGTTACAAAACCTAGGATCAAAATTCATCCGGTCACAAAATCTAGGATCAAAATTTGTTTATTCTTCTCAATAAATGTTTAATTTGATGAAAAAAGGGTGAGGAAGAAAGGGTGACTTGGGGGGGTGGATGGGGAGAGATGGGGGTCTGATAAATATAAAGACAGTTTAGCAGTTTCATAATTTTCACCAGTCGCGTTGATTATCGATCACACCTTGTTGATCTCACAAAATCATGTAAATTCAGAATTAAGGAATCTATTCATCATTCATATTTTTACAAAACATTTTTAAACCCCCAATTGCATTTTTTCAACCCAGGAATCAATTTAAAATTTATAGACTTTGAAAAATAGCAGTTTATTAATGCCAGTTATACATTTTTCAGTAAAATACACAATTTTTCAAGCTTTTGGCCTCAGAACATTTTCTTTGTAACTTCCATAACTCAATCCTAAAAAAAATAACAGCATATTAATAATTTACAAAAAATACCTACTGAAATTAAACCTCTAATTATTCTTAGAATCTCAGGGGGGAAAATCAAACTGAAAGCTTTTTAAAAAGTTTTTTTTAATGTTATCAAATGTTTTTAATGTTATCAAATGTTTTTAATGTTATCAAATGTTTTTTTTAATGTTATCAAATGTTTTTAATGTTATCAAATGTTTTTAATGTTATCAAATGTTTATAAAGGGAGCATCAAAAAGTGTACGTATGCTGCTGCCAGTTAAGATCACCTTCTTGCCTAAATCTTTTCATGTTGGGAATCTAGTGTTAGGTACTTTAAGGCTTCCGTCTGCAACTGGGGCCGAGAGCTGAGGCTAGAATGGGCCACGGCCGAGGGTTGTTGCTAAGATACATTTGGGAAATTGCCCATTTGGGAAGTTGCTACTTGGGAAAATAACCTTGGGAAATTGCCGCTTGGGAAAATGTCTTTGGGAAAGTAGCTAAGAACGGGGCACTATAGTTTCAGTTGAGTGGATATTTCCATATACTGAAACCGCCAATTGAAGGATTTATAAATCTGATTGGATAATGAGCTAGATAGAAAGATAGATGTTACCGCAATTCTATTGGTTCAGAATAGACAACAAACACATGACTAAACCCTGATTGGATCAAGCGCTACTAGACTCGGCATACAGGAGTGGGGTTTTACCTCTTGGATTATATGCTGTAACTACGAACCATTGTCCATTCTAAACAACAGTCATTGTATTTTAAATCAAAAAATAAACTAATCACCCCACTCTCCTTGCATGATTACTTTCAACGTTTTTGACTTTATTACTTTTTAAGAAATTTAATTAAAGGTAAAAATAAATTTTGAGTTTTTTAAAAATATTTTTTAAAAATATTATCAAAAGTCTATGACATATATTTGGTTGCAAAAGTGTAGGGGGAATAAACAACCTGAGATTGTGACAAAGACTAAATATTTTTATCCTATTTAGTTGTTTTGTATTAAATTATTTATATTCATGTTTTAAAATACAATGATTTTTTCCTTTTGCGTTACACCAACACCTAGCTCAGTAGTTTTCTTCCAAATGATCTGAGCAAACTGACCTAAATATCAGATCACGTCAATCTAAAGGAAATTTCACTTTAGACTAAAATCATTTATTTGTCATATCTCCTCTTATTGAAGAGTTATTGAGAAGGATAAAATGTTTTGAATTTTTATATGTAACCGCTTAAATTTGCTCTTTTCAAATTTGTGCATCAGATCAAAACTTGTAATTCGAACCAGTAATATTGCATAAATTGACATTCTACTTCTACAGAGATAACCAGAAAACTCTGATAATGAAGACGACTTTCAGACTTAAGATATGACTTTAAATGGTCCAATTAGCATGGTATGCAGCAATTGTACAGTTTAAACAGACCCATTTAACTTAATTAGTGATTTAATAACTTTTTAGTAAGGCTATTTGCTTTTTAACATCATTTAAGTATTGCTATAAAGCCGTCTTCCTATTTCATAGTTTTCTGGTTATCACTGTAGACTAATTGTCAGCTTTGCAATTTTATGTTTTAAGTTTCAAAAAAGCCTTTCTATTACTAATAAAGTCCAAAAATTCATAGTTTTATTTTTACCTATTTTCTTTTTTTCATCTTTTGATACTTCTTTTGGCTCGCCTCCAAAAAAGTTTTTATAATATTGTATTCCATTGTACCAACTCTAAAAAGACAAAAATTAATCTTTGCACTGTGAACGGTAATCTAAATATGCTTTTCTAGAAAGTTTGTTTGTATCAAATAAATTTTGATTTTTGAACAACAACCACAAAAAATATAGATAATTCTGAGAATTTTTTTTGTTATTCTTTCAGAATTTAATAAGAGTGTTTGCCGTAGATAGAGCAACAATTAAAAGTTAAAATCAAAGATGGACGCGAAGCACCCTGTTAGTTATTTATGTACAGGGTGTCCCACATCATATTAGATCGTCAATCGGTCTAAATTACGATTTTCGGGACTAATCAGAAAATTTAAGAAGAATGAATCATCATTTTGAAAAATTGATTTTAAGGCTAATAAGAATCTTCTTGCGAAAAATACAAGGGTTTTCGGGTATTTTAAGTTTATTTTGGCGTTACATGGAGATAATCTAATATGATATGGGACGCTCTGTACATTAATGTGAGTATTACCTCCACAACTTGTTTAGCTGACAGTGGTCCCTCTCCTTTATACACATTTTCTCCATAAAAAGTACCACTGCAAAAAAAAACGTACTTTTTGAAAGTTTTTTTCTTACCAGCGCCTCGCCATGTAAAGTTAGGGTCTAATTTCTTTTTGAATAACTAGGAATAATTGGACTATTGACATGTTTCATACTATAACCCTCAACTTTAAGAGCAATATAATAGGGGGAGATGGGACCATACCCCCCCCCACCTTTATAAAATAAAAATTGCCCAAACAGGATAGGGTTAAGGTTACCTAGGTCTGAGGTTGGATACTTCTCCTACAGAAAAATGAGCACGTAGCATCATCTGAAAATTAAAACTTAATTTTATTTTCATTAAATAGACGAATTTCATGTGCTCGATCTACTACAGAACCCCCTTTAAACTGCTATCTTATAATCAATAAGGTCAAAGAAATAGTCGTTTTTCTAGCGTGTATAACAAATTCTCTCAATTTCCGATCATTGTTCCTGTAACAATAAATCCGCAAGTCACATGTATAGAGAAACTGCAACCGAAAATAATCAATAAGTATAAATTAGTTATTTTTAGTTCAGACAACAGTTTCATTATAGTTTCAGTAGAAGTAAATATTTTCATTTACTGTTAGCGCCGATTGAAGGATTCATAACTTTAATTGGATAATGAGATAGATAGAAAGATAGATGCTACCGCTATACTATTTCTATTGGTTCAGAATAGACAACAAACACATGACTGAACCTTGATTGTATCAGGCGCTAATGGACTCGGCATACAGGAGTGGTTTAAAGGGTATACCGTTGTGTTTCACACATGCCCCTCTATCAATGGAGATTATTAAAGTATGTTTATCGGTCCCATTGATGTTGAAATTAACTGTTTACCGTCTCCGTAAGTTTAAGTGGTGGAACTCCATGTAGTTTCCTGTACTTGTTATGCTCATCTAAAACCTCCTGGGCAAATTTCATCTAAAAAAAATTCGATCAGCTTTCTGAAATTTGAAAACTTGTACTTGCCTTTGTACATTGATTTAATGAAATAATATTCAAATGTAATAATCCCCATACCTTTGCAACCTGATGGTATAAACCTTTGATATTTTAGACTTAGAATGTTTTATCTAACAAAATTTATGGTTCAAAATATTCAAGGTCTACGACTTTGAGCTGAAAAGATATAAGGATTAGAAAATCAGAGTTTGTGGCAATGACTCAATTCCTTTGAATGTTTTAAGAAATTTATGAAATGTCTTACATTAAGACCCATGGCTCTTTTCACTCGTCTACATGAAAAACATAAATTACAGTGATAACTAGAAAACTCTGGAATAGGAAGACGACTTTTAAGCTTAATTTATGACTTTAGATAGTCCAATGGGAAACAGAAATTATTCATTGTAAACAGACCCATTTCACTTGATTTGTGATTTAATAAGTGCCTAGTAAAATTATTTGCTTTATAACAACATCAAGTACATTTCCATATATTGTCGTCTTCCTATTTCCATATATTGTTGTCTTCCTATTTCCATATATAGTCGTCTTCCTATTTCGATATATATATGTAGTCGTCTTCCTATTTACGAGTTTTCTGGTTATGACTGTATATAGATTTTAAAGATATAATATAGTATTACAAATTAAAAAATACTAAAGAATTCACACAGCCTAGTCAAAAAATAACTTAATTAGAACCTGTGATTTAAAAGTTTTCGCTCGAGTCTTAATTCCTAAAGGAGTTAGTACCAATGCACCTTAAATCTGAAAGCTCAAGACAATAAGTCTCAAGGACAGCTGAGATCTGAGTGCTAATTTATTCAACCATGGGCTCTAGAAGCTTGTTGTTCAAACTTTATTCTAAATAATCAACTAATTGTCATTGTAATTTCAAATGACACCATAGTTTCAGTAGAAGTAAATATTTCCATGTACTGCTATAGCGCCAATATAGGGATTTATCTCTAATTGGATAATGAGCTAGATAGAAAGATAGACATTACCCTCCATGCAATTTCTATTGGTTCAGAATATACACCAAACACATGGCTGAACCCTGATTGGATCAGGCGCTAATGGACTCGGCATACTAGAGTGATGACCACCAATTAAACCTTTTTGTATGGTGGACCGTGGTAGCCAGAACTTCGGGAAACCCATTTTTGGCTCTCTGTAAAAAGTTATATTTGATTTTATTTAATTTTGAATTATGTTCAAAAAAAAGTTTGCAGAATTACCCTGTAAACCTTAATTTATGATAATCTTGGGAATCCAGCTTTGTCTAGAAACAACACTTCCTCTTTAAACATTTAAACATCCCTAAATTTAGAAATGTGCCCACCATGAGCTATGATTATTCTCGTGGTTCTCCCGAGTATTAATTCAAAATTTAAAGCAAATCGGTCAAGGGGTTCTTGATTTATGATAGGATTTAAACACTAATAGACGGACACACAGAAAAACAGAGATTACTACTTTATAAATGTATAAAAGTACTAGAGAAAATATTTTAGTTTTTTATCTTTAAAAACAAAGTAAAAGAAAGGAGTTCTGTCAATTGCCTTCTTTTTCTCTTGTACATAAATTTGGAAAAGTACAAGACACCACAATTAAAAATTATCAATTTTCAGGAGGATTTTAAAAGATTTTCCCCAGACGTAGATTTAGAAGCGATATTTTTCGGTTCATTTTTGCCATAAATTTTCACCTTGGAGAACAAATTTGCATGTTTGATAAAAGGAAACTTCTGCAGATTAAAGTTTTAAAATGTTGGAACCTTCTCATATTGTTGTTAAACCTGTTAAAAGTCTAAATACATAAAACTTTTCTGTAAAACGAATCTGACTCTTGCCCATCCCTATTTGCAACAGACTCAAATTTCCTAATCCCTTCATATTTGCAACCTGATGGTTTCATAGTTTGAAATATCTAAGGTTTATGGCATTGAGTTGCAAAGATATGGGAATCAGAAAATCTGAGTTTGTGGCAAAAAAGTTAGAAAATACTTACAAAATAGAATCAATACTTTCAGCTGAATCTGAAGAGGAGTTGGATTCTAAAGTATTAGAGCTCTCGACTCCAAGAATCATTAAACCAAGGATAACAACTGCGATCATCTAAAAAAATTAAAAATAGAAATCAATATTTTTTCAAAATTAAATTAAATCAATTATAAAACTTTTACGTTTTAAATGTTAATGATTTTAAAATTATTTATTAATATTAATTATTATTATTATTCTTTACTATTAATATAATACCTTGTCTTACCGGAAAGATTGGAACTGAATTTTAAAACAAATTTTCTAAAATCCAAAAAAAAACATCTGGAGTCATAAAACTTTTGATCTTTATCAATAAATGTCATTAATAAAATTTTATTTCAGAACTGTTTTATTGATTAAAAAAGATGTATCATTTAAACATAAACATCTAAATTATAGGAATAGCAGTAGCACATCTAAGTGCCACAAAAAAATACCAAAGCATGGTGATCAGGACATAGCTATCCAGCTCCTGTCCTAGTTGGCTGATCAGGACATAGCTATCCAGCTCCTGTCCTAGTTGGCTGTGATGTATACAGAGCTCCTGTCCTAGTTGGCTGTGATGTATACAGAGCTCCTGTCCAGGTTGGCTGTGATGTATAGAGTGCTCCTGTCCTAGTTGGCTGTGATGTATACAGTTAACATTGTCGAATAATTCACCCTTTTAGTTCACTTGGTATCATTGAGTACACAGGGTTTGCCGTATTGAATTCTGTATTGAGTAAAATTTAGGAATTTTTAAATCTTTTCAAATGAATATTATTTTTGCTTTGCTTAATTTTTTCTATTTATTTATATTGCGACAGTAGTAAGAATTACTGTTTGTCATTTTTTTTTAATTAACTGAGTCCCCTCCGCTGGAGCGTAGGCCACCGGAGGGAAATTGTTTTCAGTGGAGGGAATGCACAATTGTGACTTAATACTATAAATTACTCTACAGGAGGGATAATTATTAACACTCAGGACACTAATTACTCCTCAATTGTGCTTTCCCTCCGCTGAAAAAATTTCCCTCTCGTGGCCTCCGCTCCAGCGGAGGGGACCCAATATGCTGCTGCAAACTTCAATCTCTCCCATTTCACACACTATTTTTTCTGAAATCTATTAGTTACAATCAGATAATGATATTCAGGCAGGGAAAAATTAAAATAAGAATAAAATAGTAGATTCTGCAGATTATCATCGATTTCACTAGTTCTAAAGGTAGAAGGGTCTGAATGTACGTTTAGACTTCTGGGGGGAGGAGTATAATAGAAACATGCCCCAACGGGTGCTGAGCCCCCCCCCCCCCATGGACAAATTACTGAACACGCCCCTGTTATTGATTCACAATACATGTTTATTTGTTTTATTCACAGACTACACAGTACAGACTGCTCATACACTCTACCTGGAAAGGCTGAGCAGGCCTATAGTGTCCCGGCACGTCATGCTACGGTTTCATGTAATGTTTTTTGACTGACATCTCACGGCCATTTGTTGCATTCAGGGGTTGAGTTTTACAACTTTTAAAGAAATACTCCAATTTTAAACATAAAACATAACGTGTATGAATATTGTCTATTTTTTAATATTTTGCATTTCCTTTTCAAAGGATCCTTAAATATCCCTGAATACAGATGTCTCCTGATTGGCTGTGTACAGTACTTGTAGTGTACACAATAGAACATGCTGTGGAAAATATTGCATATAGGTGTTAATCGATCTCTGTAACTCTCTTATCTCTGGTTTTAGTTATGTATCCCGAAAAATGTCTATGCTCAGAATTTCTTCTAAAATCTTGGGGCTTACATCTTCCAATCATAAGATTCCTCTCAGATTGTTCCGCAAATCTACCGACATCGGCCACACTAAACCTCAGTAAGGAGTTGAGTCTTTGCCACAAATTCAAACTTTATAACAACTATACCTGTGCAACCTGATGGTGTAAACTCTTGATATTTCAAATTTAGATTATTTGATCTGACAGAATTTTTAGTTGGAAATATCTAAGGTCTACGACACTGGGTTGCAAAGATATAGGAATTTAAAAATCAAAGCTTGTTGCAAAGAATCATTTTCTTTTTAAATATTTAACTCAATTTTCTCAGGATTATATGTTGACTTCATAACTTTTGAATACCAGACATTAATACCAAAAATGGCCATCCTAGAGTTTCTCGAAAATGAATTAATGAAGAAAATTAACAATTTAACCTGTTAAACATTGGATTCCTTAAAAATGTTGTTCATTTCCCCCCCTTCAGCCATTTAAGAGTGAATGTTATATTTCTAGAAATAGTATACGTTTCTAGAAAAAAAAATAACCACTATATAACACATTAATTTCACTAGAAGGGGATCATTCATTTGGTGTACAGTCCCGTTTTGCCTCATGTAGTCTGTATTTGTACTGTACTGCTTGCCCTTGCTAGTTTAAATAGTTTAAATTCGGCCCAGTACATGAATTCAACTGGAATGTACCGTGAATATAGAAACCAGTTGCCACAAAAAATAACTAAGTCAGTATAGAGGACGTGAGTCAGACTCTAATAAAACGCATAAATAACTTCCAGTATATATATTTCTTATAACTTATTACTAGAGGGTTCAGAACTAGAGTCAATATCGATATCGCACGTGTAGACTGTAGAGATGATATCAGTACTTATGCCCCGTATCCGTTCTATCTCATTCTGTTAAATCTTGTGGAACTAGTTTAACGCGGCCAGGCATCGTCTTCCACATCAGTTTATTTATGATTTCATATTCATATTTTTTACATTTTTTAGATTTCTCATTTGATTGTGATGACTTTTATTTGAAATAAACTTTTAATAAATTTACAACTTTTTGCAAGGTGTAAAAATCACCAAAAATAAAATTGATTTATGATTTAACAAAAAAAGACTTTTATTACTTTTGCCGTAAAAATATTTTATTCTAGAAATAAAAAAATTCATGATATTTTGTCCATATAAGAAAATTAGTTTCAGATTTTTATAAAGAGTGTTGCTAGAAAGCAAGGTAGTGTAACTTATTTAAATTTTCTAAAAATGTTTTTTGATAAATATAAATATAATAATTTTTTCCACTGGGGGCGCCTGGGACAGTAAGTATAAAAGCCTCGTTTTCAAACTTACTTAAATCTAAAAAATGTGGTAGAGAAAATAGAGTCAATAGCAAAATTTTCAAAAAAAAACATTTCAATTTTAATTCTTTTAAATTGGCATTGGTGGAAGTAATATTTGAAAATTCATTGCAGAAGAAAAAAAATCAAGCTTTTATTTTGGCATCCTGGTGTTGAGGTTTAAACATTTTTCAGAACATTTTATAACCTTTTTTGGAACATGGTATTATGAAATTGAGATTTTCAGAAATTTTTAAATTTTTATTTTAAAAGTATGTAATGTAAGGATTTAAAAGGATTTAAAAATGTTCAGGATATTGAATAAAAGTACAACCCTCTTTGAAGAAATGGCAATTTTAAAAAAACGTCTATTTGATGAGCGTTTTCGTTACGTTTATTTATCTCACTTTTTAAGTTTAATGAACGTCTTGAAAAAACGTTCAATAAGCATACACAATTATCTTAAACCTGATCTTTTTGTTTATTTTTTATGACATACATAAAAAACAATTCTTAGCTATTTGTATGTCCTTGAAATCTTCATTAAATGATTCTTGGATAAAGTATCTTTTGTTAACGAACTTTATATACTTAAAAACGAACAAAATTCTGTATTAAAGATGGTGTTGGTCAGAAAACTAACAATTTAGAATTGTTTATGATCGTTGCATGGCACTTTCTTTCAGATGTTTAAAGAACGATTTTTCAATTTTTCAATCGTTCACGAACGGTTAATTTTTTTTGGAAAACCAACGATTTTACTGAATTGATTACACTGAGCCACAGATTTTAATGTGCGAACATGATTCACTGTATCACGTTCAGTTAAAAAGACATCAAAATAGAAGGAAAATATACGATTCAGCTTAAAAACCTTTTCAAATCTTTATTAAACGACTAAAAAAATGGGTCGTTCAGGAACGTTTAACTAACGAATAAAAAAACTAACCCTAGCATCTCTTCCTCATTTTTCCATTAATAATAATGTTTTAGATGATGTTAGTTTTTATGCTTGGGTTTCTGATTCTTGGAGTTCAAAGCTATGGTCCTATGAGCCAACTCCTTAACCTAACATCTGAGTAAGAATCAACAATATCAATCAATCAATGAGAACATAATTTTAACGCCAAATTTAATATTTAGTTCCAATGATGATATGTACATTTCAAGGTTGCCAATGGAGGGTCAATCTCTTTTGTAAGTATAATCTTTATACAGATACAGTTTTACATTCAATATTGTTAACATAAAAATAATTTGTTTTCATCTGCAGGCGAGTTAGAAGAGGAAGTGTGGACGTAAGATCTTACTTTTATTTTAAAATATAACACTGTATTTCCTTAGGCCTAAGCCTAACTTAATATTCTTGTGGGATGACGTATTCGTCCATAAAGAAGTACAACGTATGTTTACATACAGTACACAAAACTGCATGTAGTACGTTGCTTACATTCTTATTAAAGGAATGGAATTTCAGTTACAAGGTAGAAGCGTCATTTGACAGTATATCGTAAACTTTATTGTAAACATACTGTCTAATGAACCTATACCTTAGTAATGTTTTTTTAAATCAAAAATACTTAAAAGGAAGCTCGGTTTTGGCTTGTGGAAATACAGTGGTATTATATAAACTTGAATTGTACCGGTACAAGGATATCTAGTTTTTACCGTACCGGCCCGTTTAGTATGTATGCCCAGTATGTGTTACAACAATTTTTGTCTGACTAAGTACAGATTATTTATCAATGTTTTTCTTTTTAAAAATTTATTATTTTCAGTTTTCTTGCCTTTCTAAACGACTTGCATTCTTTTAAAACAATTAAAGAAATATCATTTATATATAAATTTGGCTTGTCTGTCTGTTTGTTTGGGTGTCTGTCTGTTTGTTTGTATCCAATAAACGTCATAACGGCTAAACCGATCGTGCCCAAATTTTTTGTGGGACATCACGTGACCACAGGGAAGGTTTATGAATGATAAAAATAAAAAAATGTGTTTTAAAGGTTTTTAATTTTGTAAAAAATTTAAATAATTGAAAATCCGCGATTTTTTTTTTAAAAAATCCGCAACATTTTTTTCTTCTTTGTTTTAAAATGTAAACAAAAAGAACATGTTCACAATTTAAATGGAAGATGGGCGCAAAGCGCCTTAAAAGTCTAGTAATGATATACATTTCAAGCTTAAAAAATTGATTATTGATCAGATCACTATAGTTTTAGTAGAGGTAAATATTTGAATTTACTGATATCGCCTATTGAAGGATTCATATCTTTTATTTGATCTTGAGATATATAGAAAGATATACTGAACCCTGATTGGATCAGGCGTTAATGGACTCGGCATACAGGAGTGAGAAAATGGTTTTAAGGATACCGTCACTTGAATTTACAATGACAGAATTTTTCATGTTCTAGTAAATGCCAAATTTTATAAAAAATAATCAATGAAAAATAATTAATTTCAGATGAGGTTTGCCAAGGAGGTTCTAGATGAACACAACAAGTACAGAAGAATGCATGGAGTTCCACCCCTTACACTAAGTACATCGGTAAAATTTCATAAGTCTATCAAACTAATTAAGAAGTTAAAGGGAGTGTTCGCGAAAAAATGAAAGGGGGTATAGGCTTACGGCGAAAAATAAGTGCTTTTGATCGCTGCTAATCTTACTTTTATCTGTTGGGTCTAAAAGGAGAAAATTGTTACAGACGACTTATACTGAAGAACGTAGCGTCCATACAAAATTCAGAAAGTTGCAATAGACGACTCGTATCGTAAAATAATCAATTTAATTTCAAATAATCATTCAGATATTACAAACTATAGTCATCGATTATTTTTCGACGCATTTTTAACCCCGAACACTCCCTTTAAAAAAATGTTAACGTAATTTCAAGAGGGTGGCATGTGTTTAGTTCTCAACGCCGGTATCCTGAAAAGCTTTTTCTAATCAAATATGAATTAAATATTCAAGTTTTGTTTTTGAAACCTGATTAATTCCAATTTCTCAACAAAAGTGACTTTCGCATTTCTTGCATCAGAAATAATGGAGAAATTATTAGAATTTATTACTTACCAGTTCCACGTTTTTGATCAGATAAATGTTTTAAGGGTACCGTTGTAAATCGGGCAAGTAATCTTTAAATGGAGGGTTAAATAAACTAAGACTTCACTTACACCCACTTTTAGACAATTTTAAAACGTCAATTTTATTAGATGTGCAATAAAGCTCAAAACTATGCGGATAAACTGACTAGTATTGGATGGCTAAAACATAGGTAACTTTTAACATAAAACATGCAGTAGAAAGTGATTATATCAATACAATGAAGACGACTTTCGCTTTTATATCCAGCTGTTAAACGGAAAAGATACACATAAACATAGAATTCAAGAAAAACTGCCTATCAAAAAGTTTCTCTTTTAATGCCTGTAAACTTGTAATTCGAAAAAAGATTTGTTAACAATCCAAACATCAAGCAAAATTCGTCTTCATTGTATTGATATAATCGCCTACCACTGTTTGAAAATCTGAAGTGGCCCGTAGATTTGTAAATAATTATAGCAAATCACCTGATATTAACATTGGTCAAAAATTTACATATGTCAATTATTTGTAAAAGAAATGATGTTGATTTAATCTTAAAAATCGTATTTTTTAAAAGGTATTTTTTAATTTTTTTATTTTTAGTGGGCCTGGAGAAAATTTGTCTCAACGAGGGGTATCCCCATCTGGGAAAGAAATTGTGTCGGTAAACATAAGAAATTATTTTAGAGATTTCGTTTACTAGTTTATATTAGGAATTGAGTCTTTGCCACAAACTTTGCCACCCAATGTCGTCTTCCTGAATATTTCTTGCTAATGACCTGTGTTAAATCAAATCATCTAAGTTTGAAATATCAAAGGTTTACACTATAGTCCCAAAAAAAGAATAAATTTGAGTTTGTGGCAAATACCAAATTCCTTCAAAAAAAATCCGGTTACAACTATTAACCCTATTTAGCCACTTTTATATTTATACATGTATTAAAAATAAAATTTAAATGATTTTATAAAGCAGCTTAATATTATAATGTTTTTTTATCTATGTTTTAATCTATTTATTTTGTTTAGGCCTGGTATAATGAGATAAGTTCTTATAAAAACTATTTTGGAAAGGAACCCCCAAGTGGACTATTACTATCATATGGTAAAAAACATTTTAAGACTTAGACTATAATAAAGTGTAGATCTTTTATATTTTAACTTAGCTTTTTTCCTCTGGCAAGGTTTATATTGAAGTTTGTGGAAAGACTAAATTCCTTTATCATCAAAACAATTATTTCTAAAAATGTATAGCAAAAATGTCAGTGCCATTTGATTAAAAACATTCTATTTCTGTTTAGGTCACTTCACTCAAGTAGTTTGGAAGGGATCTAGAGAACTTGGTGTCGGTTTAGCTAAAAAGGAAAATAAAATTGCATTTTTTAAAAGAAACCTTCATATTGAGTAATGGGTTATTTATGTATGATCTAAAGGTTCAGCTACATTTTGCCTAGTCACAATTTGCCTAGTCACATATTGCCTAGTCACAACTTGCCTAGTTCACTTTTGCCTTGGTAACTTTTTGCCTAGTAACATTTTTCCTGGGGTAACATTTTGCCTAGGTAACGCAAGACCATGTTTTTTGCCTATTGTTTTTTTTAAACAAAGAAATTGAGTCTTTGCCACAAACTCTGATTCTCTAACTATTATATCTTTGCAACCAAATGTTGTAGACCTTTGATATTTCAAACTATTAATTCTGCTAGAGCTTTTAATCTAAGTTAAAAATATTAAAGATGTACACCATCAGGTTTGATTTGAGTTTGTTGCAAAGACTCAAATCCTTTTGTCAACAATTTAACATTTTTTTAAAGCTTATCCAGTTAAATTTTAATGAATTAAATGTTATAGGACAATTGGATTGTATCTTCTCCTCCAATTTTAACCTTCCTATAACTCTACAAAAGATAAAATATGGTTACATATCAGATATATATATATATATTTAATTACAGTTTACACCATGGAGTATACATAGGTATACCTACAGGTTATATCTTTATTTATCATTATTTATCTTATTTCTCAATCACAGCCTTTTCTGTAGATATCCAGTAGATATCCTCGTTGTTAGGGTTGCAGTGCAAGATCACCGCCATTTCTTGGTCTCTGCCCTCTACCCATTGAAAACATAGGAGAAGTTATTTTTATCCATGCAGTTGGGCTTATCCCGCATGGTAAGCCCTGCAGTTATCATGGGAGCCATTTTCAATGTGTCTCTCCTTCTGATTGGTTTATAGAAAATTGAATTATTTTCCAAAATTTGCGAATTTTTGCCAAAAAGTTGCGGATTTTTGAAAAAAAAATCTCGGATTGTTGAAAATTTTTTTGTGAAAAAATTATTGACTAGGCAAAAAATTCGCTCTTTTGTTACTCTAGGAAAAATGTTACCCTAGGCAAAATGTTATTAGGCAAAATGTTACCTGGGCAAACTGTTACCTAGGCAAAATGTGACTAGGCAAGTTATAACTAGGCAAAATGTGACTAAGCAAAATGTAGCTGAGCCGATCTAAACAATCATTCTAATTACAATAATTGCTTTTGAAGTCGAGGTAAACTTTATATAAAATGATCAAAGAAACATAAAATGATCAGAGAAACATAAAATGATCAGGGAAACATAAAATGATCAGGGAAACATAAAATGATCAAAGAAACATAAAATGATCAGGAAAACATAAAATGATCAAAGAAACATAAAATGATCAGAGAAACATAAAAAGATCAAAGAAACATAAAATGATCAGGGAAACATAAAATGATCAGAGAAACATAAAATGATCAAAGAAACATAAATGATCAAAGAAACATAAAATGATCAGAGAAACATAAAATGATCAGGGAAACATAAAATGATCAGGGAAACATAAAATGATCAGGGAAACATAAAATGATCAGAGAAACATAAAATGATCAGAGAAACATAAAATGATCAGGGAAACATAAAATGCTATTTACAGCTTTTAGCTGAAGAACACCTGGGCTATAAAAAGTATAAAGTGGATTTCACTATAATGGGGTTGTACGTTATGTACGGTATGTACGTTATGCACGTTATGTACGTTATGTATGTACCTCATGTGAGTTATGTACGTTACTAGCCTTAGATGGCGCTTAGCGCCCGTCTTCTAAATTAATTGTGAACATGTTCTCTTTGCGTACATCGTAAAACAAAACAAAAATAATTCGCGGATTTTCACAAAAAATTTCGTGGATTTTCAAAATTTTCAAAAATTTAATGAAGATCAAATTTTGATGGAGACAAATATTTGAAATTTTGATCATTCATAAACCTTCCCTGGGGTCCCTAGATGTCCCACAAAAAATTTGGGCCCGATCGGTTCAGCCGTTTTGACGTTTATTGGATACAAACAGACAAACAAACAAACAAACAGACAGACAAGCCAAATTTATATATAGATGTACGCTATGTACGTTATGTACGTTATGCACGTTATGTATGTACGTTATGAAATGTAAAAATAAAAAATGTAATTTAAAAGAATGGAAAATCGTATGTGGTCGCTCAATATAATCCCCCAGGTGAATAATAATAATTATAAATTGAATTAAAACTGCTTTTATTTTCATGCCAATAACATAAACTTAATTTTAATATAAAAATTGTTGTATATCAAAGAATATCAAAACAAATAACCCTTTGTTTGATGATATATTTCACAGAAGGTTACCATTGTCTTGCTTTTGTTAAAGGAACTAAGTGTTTGTCACAAAGTCTGATGTTTTAATCCCTATATCTCTGCAATCCGATGTGATTAGATATTTCAAACTATGAATTCTGTGAGGTCAAATATTCTAAGTTTCAAATATCAAAGGTTTATGCCATAAGGTTACAATGATAGGGATTAGAAAATTTATTTTGTGGCAAAAACTCCATTTTTTTCAATAAAATAGAAATGTATTGATATTCATTTTCATTTTGAAACAAATGCCCCGTAATTTGTTTTGAATTAAAAAATAACTATTAATGTTTAGGAAACATGAGGACAGACTATGCAAATAATGTTCCAAGGGCAAAAGCCTAATTACACGTGATGGATTGATTAGAGATTTGAAAACACTTAATTGGAATAAATAAAATATTACTTTCAATCATATTTTTCTATTTCTTTAAACCATGAAATGCTTTATCCCTCCACATAGTTGTTTCGCCTTTTTTTAATGCTATGGGTAGGTTTCAGCCCGCACAGTACGGTAAAAAGGTCGGTCCGTTTAAAAATAAAATCTAAAATAGCCCAGAACTTTTTTTGTTCATATCTAAAAACTAAATTTTTAACGCCATTAAAAATGAATGTGTCACAAAAAGTTTTCTTTTTAACATTTTTCCGACTGTTTTTTGACATTTTTTCCCAACCTCCCCTAGCACCCAAACTTTAAAAATTAGCGGTCAAATTTGTTCAATGCGACAAATTATAATTTTAATAATTTGTTTACGTCTTGTCATGAAACGATTATATTTCATATTTTTATTCAACTACAAAGCATAAAATATTTCAAATAAGCAATCGCAATGCAGTCTGGACCCGCCTGACCAGGGTAGGTTGTTTTGATAGTTCAGGGGGAACTATATTGCAGGAGCTTTCTAGATTTTGTGTGAAACCTCGATTCCTTTTTAGTGAATTGTCCCTTTAAGGTTGTAAATAAACGAAGATTAAAGAAGTAACCAATTTCTTTAAATTTTCACGAACGCTCCCTTTCAGTTGCAATACCCATTATCTTACATACACTGGACTTGATGAAATGCAAATCAATAAATAGTCGGGTTGGTTTGCTGAATATAAACATTTAACAAGCTATACTTAGACACAAGATACATAGGGTTTCCCAATAAACATGAGAATACAAGATAGGAAATGTCATAGATAAACATTTCATAGATAAACATTTCATAGATAAAACAGTTCATAGATAGGACATTTCATTGATAAAACATTTCATAGACAGGGCATTTCAAAGACAGGACTTTTCATAGAAAGGACATTGCATTGACAGGGCATTTCATAGATAGCCTAGGCTATTTCATAGATTGGACTTTTCATGGATAGAACATTTCATAGAAAAGACTTTTCATAGACAGGACATTGCATAGACAAGACATTTCATAGACAGGACATTTCATAGACAGGACATTGCATAGATAGGACAATGCATAGACAGGACATTTCATAAAAAAGGATATTTCATAGATAGGACATTTCATAGACAGGACATTTCATAGATAGGACATTGCATAGACAGGACATTTCATAGATAGGACATTTCATAGATAGGACATTTCATAGACAGGACATTTCATAGGACATTTCATAGATAGGACATTTCATAGATAGGACATTTCATAGACAGGACATTTCATTGACAGGACATTTCATGAGCACTGTTCTATTCTCGACCTCCTTTTAAAATTAATGAACCTTCCCTTTTTTGAATAAAGTTTTGAAGGTTTCATACCTTCAGTATATCTCAGGTGTTTGAATATTTCATTGACTTCAATTCCAGTAATTTATTATTTAAGAATATGTCAGAATATACTTTAAACTTGTAGCATTCAATTCAAGAATTCAACCACACACATTCTTCCCTATCGAACACATTTTCATTATAGCGAGATAATTTTACGTTTAAAGGGAGTGTTCGCGAAAAATGAAAGGGGGTATAGGCTTGCGGTGAAAAATAAGCGCTTTTGATTGCTACTAATATTACTTCTATCTGTCTATAAGGAGAAAATTGTTAAAAACGACTCATGCTGAAGAACGTAGTGTCCATACAAATTTAGTAAGATGCAACATTCAACTCGGATCGTAAACAAATCAATTTAATTCCAAACAAATCATTCAGATATTACAAACAATAGTCATCGATTATTTTTCGACGCATTCGTAAATAGTTGATGTTTCATAATATTTTGTATTTTTCATGATCTGAGAGCTACTTCTGAAAACATTTATTCCTGTTTCGAGGATATTTGATATTTGAGGATAATTTCATATTTTCCGGGAATGGTCAAAAATCCAGCGCCAGTGAAAATTATTTTTTTTTAAAATCAAAAATATTATGAAATATTAACTATATACGAATGCGTCGAAAAAAATCGATGGCTATTGTTTGTAATATCTGAATGATTTGTTTGGAATTAAATTGATTTGTTTACGATCCGAGTTGAATGTTGCATCTTTCTGAATTTGTATGGACGCTGCGTCCTTCTATGTGAGTCGTTTTTAACAATTTTCTCCTTAAATAGACGCAAAAGGTAGAAGTAAGATTAGTAGCGATCAAAAGCGCTTATTTTTCGCCGTAAACCTATACCCCTTTTCATTTTTAGTGACCACTCCCTTTAACTATTTTTTACAAACCTTATTTTATTCGGAGTATCGAACAATTTGAACACAAATATTTCTAACATTTCAAACAAAATGTTCGTCATTTTAAACTGCTTTTGGTAAGTTCGAAATTGCGGGAAAAAAGTTAGGATTTCTGCAAAAGTTTCAATTATTGCATGAGTAAGATTATAAGTTTTTGAATGGCATTTTATGCCTGTGGGTGAATTTAATGAATTTGAGTTTTGTCGCTGAACTATCATCTTCCGGTTCAAATTTGAACCACCGAATCAAAACAAAAGTGTAGGGAATAATTTGAATCGGTGATATAAAGAAATTGAGGTTTTGCAACAAACTCTGATTTTCTAATTCCCGTATCTTTGCACCCCAATATCGTAGACCTTAGATATTCCAAACAATAAATTCTGTTTGATCAAATTATTATAGTTTGAAATATCATACAGTGGTAAGCGATAATATCAATACAATAAAGACGACTTTTCATCTAATTTTAATTGTTCACAACCTTTTTTTGAATTAAAAGTTTACAAGTAATCAAAGAGAAGCTTTTTTAATTGAAAGCATCTCTTTTAATTATATGTTTAAGTGTATCAATGCTGTTAATGAGCTTGATCTAAATAAAAATTGAAATCAAAAGTCGTCTTCATTGTATTGATAAAATCGCCTACCACCGTAGATGTACTTAATGATATTTCATGTACATTGTACATACTTAGCAGATGTATGGTTTACATGCTTTTTACAACTCTCCAATGTTTTCTATCTTAAAGAAACTGTAACGTAATTTCAAGTGATCCTCCATTCAAAGATGGCAATGCCAACTTCACAACTGAACCCCTGAAACAGTGATCAGATCAAAAATGTGGAAGATATTGTCGTTTTTCTGACTTGGAAAAGAGTTTACTTCTGCGAGATTCAAGAAGCAGTCACTTTCGCAGAGAAGCCACAACTATAAATAAACAGTTTAAAGAAACAAAAACATGGATATCTAATGTATAATTTATCAGAAAAAGTTTTTTATGGTACCGTTGTAAATCTGGCATTGTCATCTTTGTATGGAGGGTCACTTGAAATTCCCTTCTAAACATTCAAAAAATAAAATGTAAATATTACAAAAAAGTAGATATATTGTGTCTCCAAAACCACGTTTTAAAATTCACGATATCTCTCTTTAAGATTCAATACGTTTTATTAAGTACTTGTAATGTTTTGAACTATAGAAATATAAGATGAAAAACTCTCCTATAAAACCTTTGTTTACTTTTTTCACATTAGAAAATTCTTGAATATAAAAAATTATAATATTTATAAAAAATCTTACAAACAAAAGAACATTTTATTGTTTAAACACGCTGTTTACATACATTTTTACAATTTATTACACCCTGTATAATAAACTGTATCTAGTTTATTCCTGTACACCCTGTGCGTACACTAAACTGCAGTGTGTAGTGCATATACTTCCCCCTACTCAACCCTTGTACAAATACGAAGAATAATTAGTGTAGTCATTTATCTTTCATAATCATTCAGATACAGAGATATACGGATACATGGAGATTCAGATACAGGGGTACACGGATACATGGAGATTCAGATACAGGAATATACGGATACATGGAGATTAGGATACAGGCTAAACGGAAACATGGAGATTTCCAGGAGTTTCCGAGAGATTCCGATACAGAGAAATATACGGATACAAGGAGCTTTCAGTGAGATTCAGATACAGAAAAATAAACAGATACATGGAGATTTCAGTAAGATTCCGATAAAGAGAAATTATACGGACACAGGGAGATTTTAGAGGGATTCAAATACAGAGAAATATACGGATAAATGGAGATTTCAGGAAGATTTTGATACAGAAAAATATACGGATACATGGAGATTTCAGGAAGATTTTGATACAGAGAAATATACGGATACAGGGAGATTTCAGGAAGATTTCGATACAGAGAAATATACGGATACATGGAGAATTCAGGGAGATTCCGATACAGGGAAATAAACAGATACAGGGAGATTCCGATACAGAGAAATATACAGATACATGGAGAATCCAATGCAAGGAATTCTGAAACGGGGAGATTGGGATACAGAGAAGATCCGATACAAGGAGATTCTTAAACAGGGAGATTGTGATACCTGGGAGATTAGGATACAGGGAAGTTCTAATAGAGGTGCAAAACAGAGAGATTTTGATACCATGAGATTTTGAAACTGAAAGATACTGATACAGCCAAACAGAAAGATTCTGATGCAGGGAGATTACAATTCAAATATATTCTGATATAGGAAGATTCTTATGCAGGGAGATTACAATTCAGGTATAATCTGATATAGGAAGATTCTGATGCAGGGAGATTACAATTCAGGAATATTCTGATATAGAGAAATTCTGATGCAGGGAGATTACGATTCAGGAATATTCTGATATAGGACGATTCTGTTGCAGGGGGATTATGATTCAGGAATATTCTGATATAGGTAAATTCTGATACAGGGAGATTACGATTCAGGAATATTCTGATATAGGGAAATTCTGATGCAGGGAGATTACGGTTCAGGAATATTATGATATAGGGAAATTCTAATACAATAAGATTCAGAAATAGTAAAAATAGTTTGGATGGATACAGGGAGTGTTGAAAGAATACAGGGGGTGTTGAAAGAATACAGGGAGTGTTGAAAGAATACAGGGAGTGTTGAAAGAATACAGGGAGTGTTATAAGGATACAAGAAGTGTTATAAGGATACAAGGAATGTTAGAAGGATACAAGGAGTGTTAGAAGGATACAAGAAGTGTTGGAGTAATACAGGGGAATGTTGGAAGGATATTTATTTCATATTTCATATTTAATATTTTTATTCAACTACAAAGCAAGAGATAATACAAATAATAAATCACAATTTACTATGTAGTTTGGACCCGCCTAACCAGAGTTGGTTGTTTTGATTGGTTGGCCCATTATAAGCGAATAAGAATTGGAAATAAATAAATGGATGTACACTGTACAGTGAACATTTTAAACAAAACAATGATGATAAATCATGAATAAGGTAAGGAGGGGGTGAAAAAGTATAAAGGAAAGGGTGGGTACTCAGCGGGATGGTTGTAACAGAGGGTAACGTACAATATTAGAATCATGTTCATGAATTACAGGGTGAAGAAGATAGCAAAGACTAAGTTTATCGACATGAAAAACAGTTATATTTTTACAGATATAATTTGCATAACTATCTAAATAGTTTTTGAAGATTTTTCTTTTAAAAAGTTTTGCAGATTTAGTTTCTTTAGTTTAGTTTCAGCTCTAATTCAAGCGAATTCCATAATTTTGGAAATAAAGCGGAAGGAAAATATTCTAGTGTTTTAAAAAGAACCCGCTCAAGTTTATTTGATTTTGTTCTATTTGGTTCAGCTAAAGAATTAAACATATGATGGAAGGAAGTTGGAAGGTTTTCATAAAAGTATTTATGCATAAAAGATAGAACACCTAGTTTAAATGTATCATCAAGATTTAGAGGTTCTAATCTGAAGAATATTGGATCTGAATGTGCTTTAAATGAATTAATATTTACTGCTCTAATTGCCCTTTTTTGCAAAGACTTGATTTTCTGTAGTTTAGCATTTTTTACGCCCCCCCATGTTATAATTCCATACTAAATATGTGGCCTTACAAGTGCATTATAGACTAGTAGACGAATGTTTAACGGTAAAATGTTTTTAATCTGATTCAGAGCAAAAATTGAGCTAGCAATCTTATTGGAAACATGGTTAATTTGATAGTCCCAATTTAAAAATTCATCAATTTTGATTCCAACAAATTTGAAATATTTATTTGTACAGTCAGTTCCTATTCTTTCTAGTATCTCATTTCCAATTTTTAATTTGCTGTTCTCAGGATCAAAATGCATATTTTTATTCCTAAATATCATAAACTTTGTTTTGGAAACATGCAGCTGCCTTTTTTAGTTCAAAGTTCGCATCAATTACTAAAGTTTCGATATGTGGAGATGATTTTAGAAAACTAGTGTCGTCGGCAAATAGATTAGTAAAAAAAGACGTTGCTAATGGCAAATCGTTTATGTATATGAGAAACAGTAGTGGCCCAAGAACACTTCCCTGGGGAACACCACATACAACTGTTTTTTCTTTAGAAAAAATACCATTTATACATCTATATTGAGTCCTATTGCATAGGTAGTTTTGAAACCAGGTGTTAGCTACATTTTTGAAACCGTAGTATTCAAGTTTTTTTAAAAGAACAACAGTGGAAAGACATAGAGTGTTGGAAAGACATAGAGTGTTGGAAAGATATATGATAGAGTTTTGGAAAGATGCATGGAGTGTTGGAAAGATATATGATAGAGTTTTGGAAAGACATAGAGTGTTGGAAAGATGCATGGAGTGTTGGAAAGATGCATGGAGTGTTGGAAAGATGCATGGAGTGTTGGAAAGATGCATGGAGTGTTGGAAAGACACTTAAAGTGTTGGAAAGGTACATAAAGTGTTTGAAAGACACAATAGATTATTGAAAATATACATAAAGTGTTAAAAGAGAAAACTAGTACGAGGATTGCAAATAGGATCGGAGGGTAAAAACTAAAAATAGGGTCGGAGGAATACAAGAGGGATATATTTTTAATAAACTTAAATAATAGGTGCGATGAAATAGGCGGAAGGATGGATGATGAATAAATGGATAAATAATTTATGCGTATGTTAAAGTATGTTAAAGTATGCTAAATATGTTGAAATATGTTAAAAAGCCTTTTCTTCATAAATCTTGAGATTTAACACTTTCAACAGTTTTAAACTGATGGAAGCACTAAACTCCAGGTTTTTGCAAGGGTGTGTGTTTTATGTTTGTCAGGGGGGAAAGGGGGGAAGATAGAAGGGAGTGGAGAGGGGGGTTACATTTGGTTCATACAAGGTCAAGATATACAAACAAACTGGAGAAATATGGGGAAATACGCCGTATAAATCGACAAGCAGAGCAGAGTAATAAGGGGGGTAGAGGGTGAGAGCTAGAGAGAGAATATAATTTGTATCAAGAAAAATTTAAATATTTGTTGTCATTGGAAAATCTTGCAAGCTGGAATTTAATTAGAAATATGGGGATATACGCTTTCAAATCGACATACAGGACTTGGGAAAAAATTCAAGAAAAAAAAAATCGCTGTCTTCCAGTGCAAAATCTTGCAAACTGGCATTTCATTAGAGAATTCAGTGTTCGTTACGAATGCATTTTTGTGCAGTAAAGAAGCGAAATCTTCTTCAGTTCAGAGTAATGCAATTTTTATGCACAAAATGTTAATACAAATCTTTATGACAGATTAAAAGAAAAACAAATTATTTTATTTCTTATATTACAGTGATAACCAGTAAAATCTGGAATAAGAAGTCAACTTTCATACTTAAGTCATGACTTTCGATAGTCTAATGACCATGAGGCGCCCCAAGTGTGCAGTGTAAACAGGCCCATTTCACTTTAAAATTGCTTTTATAACTTCAGTATTGCTTAAATGTCGTCTTCCTATTCCACAATTATCTGGTTATAACTGTTTTTATATAATTTGTTTCTCTACAAAGGAATGAAATAAACAAAAAGAAAAGATTCTTAATATTGAAATCTCAATAGAAATATACATGCAGCAATATTAGTAATAAAAAACAACGTTTATTACAATCTTCATCTAAACTATTCTTATACTTTGCTTGTCTGTTTGTCTGTCCGTTTGTGTCCAATAAATGTCAAAACGACTGAATCGATCCGGCCAAGATTTTGTGTGGGACCTCACATGACCCCAGGGAAGGTTTATGGATCATCAAAATCGAAGACAAAATTCCCAAAAATTATATCTGGATTTTTTTGTTTTGAAAATGCGCCAATTCGAAAAGAAAAATCCGCCAAAATTTGAAAATGAGCTTAGATGACCAACTTTCAGAGCAACATACAGTTAACAGCTAAAATATTTTACAGGAACGGGCGCGCGAAGCGTCCTGAAAACCTAGTTTATTAGAAATACTTTGAGTGGGATGGGGGAGGTGAAAGGGGTGGAAAAATGTTATTTGATAGGGAAACGGAACAGGATAAAAGTGGGTTAATTGACCCCCTCTTATGTCACCTTAAAATGATGAAAATTAAATATACATATGTATATGTAAATGTATATATAAATATACATATGTATATGTATATGTAAATGTATATTGTATGGTATATGTAAATATAACTATATATCTAAACATTTTACAACGCACTGGGGACATCTTTAGGAAATTATCTTTATTTAGTTCTAGATTGATTCCCTTATATTTGGTTAGACGCAGGGCAGAAAACCCAAGAGAGAGGACCGTAGGACAGTGCCAAAAATTGGCGGGGAAAATGAAGGAAGCAAAAATGTGAACCTGCAGACTTGCAGGTGGACAAAGGAGGATGAATTTTTTTTAACCATGACACGTACCATTTGATTTTTTTAAAATGCTTTAAACAAATAAATTACATTAAATACGTCTACTTCATGTCAATATCATTCCATCCCTGAGGATCATATTTTTTTTAATCTTTGTAAAGAAACAATCTCAAGAACTGACGAGGGTCAACCCAGACCGAAATATATTTTCAATAAATGTGGAACTAACATCTACTTTTTTACTCTACAGAGGTTTGGTCCATCACCATCGCCGAATTTTAAATATAACATGTCAATGTAGATGTTTCACTACGTTGCCATCTTAATCATTCAACCTTGTTATTAAGGGTTAAGTATGAGGTGAGGAGGAGGGGGTGGTGGGAGTGTTCAGGGGGGTGGAAAAGGGAGGGGGTAGAAGTGTTCAGGGGGGGTTGTATGCAACATGAATTAGAAAGTAACTAAGACTAATCAATGAACATCTTAATCACTAGTAACACGCAGATTTTCAGCATATAGATACTTGGTGGTAAAGTAGTATGGGGGTGCTTTGATTTTAAAGTTGCCAAGTGAAGTGTTCCAACAACATCCTGAAGAACAACAACATCCTGAACAACAACAACATTCTGAACAACAACATCCTGAAAGACAGCAACATCCTGAATATCAACAACATCATGATTCCTAAACAACAACAACATCTTGAACGACACCAACATTCTGAACAATAACAACATTCTGAACAATAACATTTTGAAAAACAACATCCTGAACATCAACAACATCCTGAAAAACAACATCCTAAACAACAACATCCTGAACATCAACAACATCCTAAACATCAACATCCTAAAAAACAACAGCATTCTGAAAAACAACAATATCCTGGACATCAACAACATCCTGGATATCAACAGCATCCTGAACAACAACATCAACCTAAACAATAGCAACATCCTTGACATCAACACCCTGAACAACAACAGCCTCCTGAACAACAACAACACCCTGAACAAAAACAACATTCTGAACAACAACATCATCCTGAACATCAACAGCCTCCTGAACAACAACAATATCCTGAACAACAACATTATCCTGAACAAAAACATACTGATTATTAACAACATCCTGAACAACAACATCCTGAACATCAACAGCCCCCTAAACAACAACAACATCCTGAAAATTCTGATCTCTAATAGTTCTCCTTAAATCTATTAAATTGAAATGTGTTGTTATCATTATTAAAATTAGGTGGAAAAAAATAATCAAAACAGCCAAGAGCTATTTTCCACCTAATTGCTTTATACTTGTACTGTTAATATAAGCATCAATTTGTAATTGTAAACTCGTTCTGCACACATATACATGTATTTTAGCAATAAACTTTATCTATCTAACAAAACAATATTGTAAATGACTAAAGTGGCAAAGCCTGAAGGATGGAATTTGTACATTTTCTTATAACATTTTTTATCAATAGAGGTTTTGAGACTTATTATTTAGCCATTATATTAATTTTTCATAAATGAAAGTTGTTATGACTATTAAGCAATTATATTCATTAAGTTTAATTATGAGAGGTTTTGAGACTATTTAGCAATTATATTCATTTAGTTTATTAATGAGAGGTTTTGAGACTATTTAGCAATTATATTCATTTAGTTTAATTATGAGAGGTTTTGAGACTATTTAGCAATTATATTCATATAGTTTATTTATGAGAGGTTTTGAGACTATTTAGCAATTATATTCATTTAGTCTATTTATGAGAGGTTTTGAGACTATTTAGCAATTATATTCATTTAGTTTATTAATGAGAGGTTTTGAGACTATTTAGCAATATTATTCATTTAGTCTAGTTTGACAGGACAGGAGAGAGCAGGACAGGACAGGACAAGACAGGACAGGACAGGACAGGACAGGACAAGACAGGACAGGAAAGGAGATGACAAGACAAGACAGGACTGACAGGACAAGACAGGACAGGACCGGACAGGACAGGATAGGATTGGTCAGGACAGGACAGGAAATAACAGGAAAGGACAGAACAGGACAAGACTGACAGGACAGCAAAGGACAGGACAGGACAGGAAAGGACAGAACAGGAAAAGACTGACAGGACAAGACTGACAGGACAAAACTGACAGAATGGGATAGGACAGGACAGGACAGGACAGGAAAGGACAGTGAAGGACAGGAAAGGACAAGTTTTTATGAATGCCCTGCAATATTTGTATAAACATATATTTAAAAGTAATTGAGTTAAGCATAATGGATAATTTAGACTATTATGGATTTTACCGAGCTTAATTAGATTTGATTTAATCCAACACAATCATTTATGGACAACTACATAAATTAGATTTATGGACAACTACATAAATTAGATTTATGGACAACTACATAAATCCATGGAAAGAATTACAAAAAAAGTTCAAATGTGTGTTTCCATTTAATTATAAAATTTATAAATTTATAGATTTACAATTTGTATTCAAGGATATTCGAAGAAAACTAGATTTTATGAAACACTGTAATTGTTTTACTTATTTGTCTCGAGGTTTCGAGGTTTCTTTATTCGATAGGAGTTTAAATCGTATGTACTGTACATTATTTTGCTACATTACCATTTAAAACGCGAGTCCGTAAAAATAATTATTGTATTTTTGGTCAGTATTGTACATACAAAAAGAAAAGGCCAAATCCAAAAAGTGTGAATATTCTGAACAGTCAAGTGACAAAAATTTCAAGATTCGTTTTAAGTTTGGAAATTTAAGATTTCATTCATAATGAGCTTACTTACTTACTTTTATATATGAAAATCACAAAAATCTACCCTCTCTCCCCCCTCAAATAAATACCCCAACTGTCCCTTTGAGAGGCTTAATCCAATTGTTTTTTTCTTCAGTTTGAATTAATGAGCAGAAAAGTTGAAAGAAAGGAAATATTCCTGGATCCTGGACCAAGATAGAGAAATCTTTTTAATTCACCTTTTTAAAATGAATGAAAAGTGGATCTGTTCTTTAATTTTAGTAGAAAGTATTAATACTAATTATAAATTTATGAACAAGACTTACAAATTTCAGCTTGTAAATAATTCATCAAAATTAAAAAGTAAAACTAGTTTTTAATTTATAAATGAATTTGAATAATTGTTACAGTGAGACTTGTAAACCAGTGAAATAGGAAGATAAGATTCTTATTTGATGTATAGTAGCAACATGTTTTACCAGTAGTAGCTTCATTATAAGGGGGAAGGGGTAGGAAGGGGGACATGGTTGGAAAGAGATGAGAGAATGGGGGAGGGAATGTGGTGTGGTGGGAAGGACATAAGATGGGGGAAGGGGAAGGAAAGTGGTGTGGTGGGAAGGGTATTGGATGGGTAGGGAGGAAATGTAGTGTGGTGAAATGTCCACAAATTAAAGGATAAGAGAGAAGAGATGTGAGGGTTGGGAGTATAAGGCTACACAACCAGCTTTATGTGAATATAATCCTTAAGTAAATGGTTTCTAGTTCTACCAAAATATCTTTATAAGTATAAGGGGGAGTACAGAAGTGGGAACAGAAAATAAAAAGGGAGGGGAAAAGTGGAAAGAAGGAGAAGAGAAAGTAGAAGGAGGGGGTTAGAAAGGGGAAGTGGGAGGGATAAGGAGGAGTAAAGGGATTTGGAAACAAGGGTGGGGGAGGAAGATGGATTGAAGGGGGAAATTAAATGGCGAGAAAGTGCTTAAATATAATATCTTTAGACGGATAATTAAAGGTAGTGAACGGCAATGTATGATAGTTGATCTGAGAATGTAGTATTGTGGAGATATTTTTTAGGAATCATTTGAAACCTATGAGACATTTTACAGTACATATTTGTTCAGCAAGAGCGCAAATTCAATCTTTAAAATCCTCATAGAATATTAATCTTTTAGGGATGAATTTGAGAATCGGTCTTTAAAAAATTATTCAATAACGACGACAAAAAATGTAGTAAAATGTTTACAGTAAACTAGTTAGTTGTTTAGGAACAGGTTGAGAAAATAAAAATTAACTATCATCATCGAAAATAAGTCTTATTCAGTTATATTGGTCTCTGTAATCTCTCATTGTTCACACACATTTTCTGTAGATTTGAAGAATTTGAAGAAATCTGCGAACAAATTCATTAAGAATAAGAAATTCAATATAATGATGAAAAAGGAATATTTGATTCTAGCATTAATTTATTGAGAAAATTTCAATTGAGAAATATGTTCCTAAACATTTAACTAGTTTACTAGGTGGACATTTTTTACATTTTTGTCATCATTTTTCAATGACTAAAAAAATGATACTCGAAACGGTATTAACCCAAATGAATGATGTTGAACGTCAACTTTGCCCTCAAACTCAGTAATTATACATCTTTATAACGTTTTATATGTCTCAAAAGATTTCTAAAAAATTTCTCCACAATTCTACATTCTCACTTCAACTACCATACATTGTCGGTCACAAGGTAATTAAAGAAAGAAATGAAATTTAAGAAATTAAATCAGTTTTATGATTTATCTGAACGAAAATTTTAGAAGTCGAATTTTTGCGCCATACACCATAGGTTTGAAGGGTGCTCTTGTATATACAATTGTTTATGATACACTTCGATAGAAAAGCCCTAGAAAAATACGATGAAAATCCCTTTAACATTATACTTGATGTTTACAATTGAGCTGTGATTTTACTTTTCTTATCTCCCCGGTCCTCTTTCTCGTATAATCTATCCAGTACGTGCGNCCCCCATTTTCAATCTCCGTTTTGTTTTGTCCCTAGATAACTTAAAAGAGCCGGATATTGGCTTATTTTTCCCCAGAGGGGGGAATCGCCCCATTTTCTCCCAAAGAGGAGGAATCGCCCATTATTCTCCGACTGCTCAACTTACATATCCACAGATAATATAGATGGAACAAAAGGAGGCAGTCGTAAGCTGTTACCTAAACTTTTAAGGACCCTCCACATTATTGATAAGAATTTACTCGAAAAAAGTGCAAAACCGCCATTTTGTTGTACTGTTTCCATGCTGCAGGTGTACTTCAAACATTTGTGCAATATGATCTTTTGGGCCCTGGAACATCTTTGTATGGAAACAAGTTTTCGTAAATCATTTCATTTTCCCAAAATCAATTTTCTGACAACCTGTCATGCATTCCCATGAGTTCATCTCAGCAAAGGCTTATTTAAGAATTAATTTGATGTTTTTTTTACAGTGATAACCAGAAAACTCTGGAATAGGAAGAAGACTTTTAGACGCCGATTATGACTGAATATAGTCCAACGAACATAAGGCACAGCAATTGTGCAGTGTAAACAGACCCATTTCACTTAATAATTGATTTTTTAACTTACTAGTAAAGCTAATAGCTTTGTAACAACATCAAATGCACTTCAAGTAATTCCTAATATCGTCTTTCTATCCTACCGTTTTCTGGTTATCACTGTAGTAAAAATATATTTCTTAATTTGAGGTTATATAATTAAACAGCAAAACCAATATTTTTCAAATACTCAAGATACCAAAACATCAAAATTGAAGATAAGGAAGGTAAATGGTTAACCCTTTATTTTCAATTTGATAACTAAATACAGTTGGACCCATACAACTGTGAAACAGAAGAACGACATTTAAAGAATGTAATTTATGCTTGCAAAGTTGAAAGTCTTGTTAGAAAGTGAAACGGCTCAGAGATATCTAAGGGGGAGGCGGAAAGAGGGGGGGGGGGGGAATCCTAAAAAATTGGGGGAAGCTTCGATATGAAGATTCTTAAATTCTATTTTAAGAATGGATTTAAACACATTTCTCTTTTTAATAAAAAATTGTTAAGTGATAACAAGATGGTAATTTTGTTTAAGCTTGGAATTTTTTATGTGGGGTTGGGGGGAATTTTTAAAGCTCTGACAAGGAGGGGAGGGAGTAAAAAGATGTTATTTACCTAACCCCCCCCCCCTCCTCGCTTAATCCTAGAACAGTCCTTGCTAAAATCTAGAATCCTAGAATCTAATTGTTTTGCTTTTTGGCACAGTCGGTATTCTGCATTGATATACGAAAATCATCGAAATATAAAAAAATTAGTTGGAAAATGGAAACTCTTATTACCGGAATATTATTGTAAGCAGAAGCTTACATGTAAATATGCCTGTAGTCTATGTGAACAGTAGAGCGGATAATAAACCGTCTCGTGTAAATATGACATTAGTCTATGTGAACAGTAGGACGGATAATAAACCGTCTCGTGTAAATATCCCTGTAGTCTATGTGAACAGTAGAGCGGATAATAAACCGTCTCGTGTAAATATCCCTGTAGTCTATGTAAACAGTAGGACGGATTCACGGATAATAAACCGTCTCGTGTAAATATCCCTGTAGTCTATGTGAACAGTAGAGCGGATAATAAACCGTCTCGTGTAAATATCCCTGTAGTCTATGTAAACAGTAGGACGGATTCACGGATAATAAACCGCCTCGTATTAATATCCCTGTAGTCTATGTGAACGGTAGGGCGGATAATAAACCGCCTGGTGTATAGTCTTATTCAAGATATTTTGTCTGTTAGAAATCTCCTCCAGATATAGCATACAACATATGGAAAATCCAAATAAAAATGACTATCTTTATTAACTATGAACCTATTATACTTGTACCGGTAAACATCTATTCAATGCTTGTATAATAAGTAAAACATACATAATATAAATCTTGACTTGTGATTGTAAAGTTCTCTTATTTCGACATTAGAAATTTAATTTGAATTATTAATATTTTTTATTCACAATTTGTGAGGCTTAGACATTTGTTTCAGCTGTTTAATAGTTCTTTACTATAGTAAGCAAAAATAAAGGCATACATATATGTATGCCTATATTTACTTTTTAACAGCGTATAAACCCTATTTCTACGACCCCCTAAGGTTTTCTTGACATTTGGACTTTTTTATTTTTCAAAAAAATCAAAACTTCGGCTACCAACTGCCTGCGTACCGCCTTTTGACAAACATTACCGACATATGATTTCTCCAACCAAGGGACGTTAAGTTACCTCCCTTGGGACATTTAATCCAAGCTGAACTAGGATTTTGAAAATTTCAAAATCACTGGGACAAATGTTTTTCAAAATTGTATAATCTGATTTGTTTTGCGTAATCACTTTCCAAAAATGTAAAAAAATGTGTTGAATTAGTAATTGGGAATTAAGAATTGGAGAATTAAGATACAGGGTGTCCCACGAAACATGACAGTTGGTAAATAGATTAAAAAGTCTTCTTCCATAAGTTAAGTTGTTTGATATCAAAGAGAATAATTAAAAATATAATATGGCATTCATAAAATAGTAAATTTTAGTCAGAACTTCAGAAGCTAGGTATGTCAGTACACATAAATTTCACTATAAAGGGGTTTGTTAATTATGCGTACTGTTGTCCCGTTCTGCCTTATATTTTCTGTATGTACGCTGTACAGCTTGCTTTAGCAGGTTCAAAGTCGGCCTGAAATGTATTTTTAGTGAGCAGGAAACATGCATTTAAAGTCTTACCTGCAGATTTCGGATTTCGGAAAGATATTGAATTATTTATATTGCATTTGAAGAAGAGAGTATCAATTTATACAGAGTTTGTATACTTATTTAGTTTTATTACTATTAGCTTTTTAAGCAAATATGCATTTAAATCTGGTAACATAAAAAATTGGACAGAAATAATTAAAGTTTGATTAAATTTGGAAAATAACTTTTATATTAAAATTGGCAAATAATTCGGTCGACTTTTTCGTGATTAAAATAACACATAAAATGGTATTCTAAGAGTTGATGGCAAAGTCTGTTAGTTATACATCCGCTATGTCCGTAGTTTAAAAGTGTGATCTGGGGCAACATAATGTCTAGTTAAATGGATATTTCTAACATTTATTTAATAAAAACGAAAGTTTTGAAATATTTTCCCAAGAATGGGTTAAAATTGGTTGGTTTAGAAATTAACAAAGGACTTAATGATGAATATTTGAGGGTACTTCATGGGAGTGATGTAGAGCTTCATGTTGGTGGAGCAGATCAACAGGAACTGGAACAACAGGGCTTATCCAACCTAGTAGGCAGAGATCGCGGTTTTATCATGACGCGATTGAGCTATTATGTTGTCTCTGGGATGCATGATAAACTGGGAACCCTTCGGGTAAGCACGTCTGTTGCTAGCTGAGTATCTGCGTCATCATCATAAAGGAGTCAAGAGGCTCCCTGTGTCGGAGCTGTTACTAGCTCAACTCTCCTAACCTGACGGAGGGCTGGGCTGTGAAGAGGGTGAAGGGGGAACGGAGGAGCGAGGGTTACATGTGATGTGCTTCATGGCGGAAATGGATCGTGTGTATACACACGTCTAGAGAATAGGAATGAAAGATCTATTAAAAATGTCGTCTTCCTTATCAGCATATTTATCATATTCTACAATCCGATAATCCTCTTTAGGGCTGAAATCTAAAATAATATTAAACATGGAAAAAATAATCACAAAAACCTCTTGAAAAGACAAATCAAGATATATGTATAAATATATGTATGGACTGGAGTGAGATTCTGAAATATATTAAAATGTTTAATTTGAAGCTGAAAATTGTTAAAAATAAAAACTACCTATACCTGTGTTAAATGCATGTTGTTGACCATGAAAGATATGTTTATTTTTCGAAAAAGTTAAAACATTCCAATAATGACAACACGCCGTGAATGGTAAGGTATTTATAAATAAATCTTGGTTGGCTTGTACAATTGTACAATTGTACCTGGATTAGGATCCAAAAAGTCTCCAGGCTGTGGCAGCGAATCGTGTATTTTGTTTTCCAAGCCAAGAAGAGAATTCACGAAGAGTCTTAAGACGGAAAATTAACTCATCGTACAAGGCGAATGAAAGGCGGAGAGTCCGTCAGAGACTGAGCTTCAGCTTTCCATGATTCATTAGTATCATTTTTATTTGTTCATTTTTTACTTGTAAAAACATTTTTTCCAATACTTTGTAGATTTACTCACATCAGTTTTAAGGCTTTAGATTTCCTTTATTTCATACCACTTTTTCATGGTAACAATAAATTTGACACTGCAGTTTTAAATCAATTTCTCGAGACAGGAACATCAAATAGAACTCTTATGGGTCTCGATCTTCCTTATAAATGTTGATAAATTGGTCTTCTTTGTGATCTTTTTCTAGATGTTGATAAGGGTCTTCATGTTGATTTGAAGATAGTCGTATAGTACTTATAATGTCGTCTTTGCTGACATGATTTTTCTTTTCCATAAAAAAGTTTAGGGTTAAAAAGTACAGGAACAGTGCAATGATAACTCCTCTGAAAACAAGTTTTCTTCTCATTGTACATCAATACAAAAATGAAAAATAATAAATATACAGTTCTTGAAAATTTTTAAAGATTAAACTCAGAATTTATTTGAAAGAGTCAAAAATCCTACATTCTACAGTTTACAGTGGCTATTAAAAGAGAGGGGGGGGGGAGACAGACATCCCGTGGAAAATTTTGGGCGCAATTTACTACTGTGATATAATCACGGGCAGCCGTAGTACATTTGAATTCCCGAGCCGGGTCAACCTTTCCGGTCCCAGTGTGTACTGCACCTAACTCTATGGACAGGACTAGTCGGTGAAACAATGTTGACGCGGTCAGACTTTATGCTTCATATAGATTGAATTTACTTTTACTAAGGGGACAGAGGAGCGTGTAATACATTGCACTCTACACTCCACATTCCACACTCTATACGCTCTTTACAGTCTTCAGTCCACACTCTTTACTTTCAGGTTTAACTAAAGTAAATTGCATTTAAAATTTAAACCTTTTATGATTTTAATAATAACTCTTTTTCTTGAAGAGCTTTTGAGAAGAAAAAAATGTTTTGAATTTAAAGTTGAATAACTGGGCTTTTCTGCTAGCTTATAATCAAAGCTAGAAGAGTTACGAGGTTGCAACCTCGTAGCAGTATCATGTCACAAATATTTTACCTTCTCCTTCTGTCTAGCTTGTGCTCTACATTCTACCCTCTATTCTTTATACTTAACCCCCTGTATCTTTACTGATCAATTAAAAACTTACTGATCAATTAGAAACTTACTGATCAATTAAAAACTTACTGATCAATTAAAAACTTACAGATCAATTAAAAACTTACAGATCAATTAGAAACTTACTAATCAATTAAAAGCTTACTGATCTATTTAAAACTTACTGATCAATTAGAAACTTACTGATCAATTAAAAACTTACTGATCAATCAAAAACTTACTGATCAATTAGAAACGTATTGATCAATTAGAAACTTAATGATCAATTGGAAACTTACTGATCAATTGAAAAGAATTAAGAGAATAAAAAGCTTGTTACATTTATTGATGAATGTCAAAATATAGATATATAAATCTATTTAAGCAGTGATCTACAGTGAAACCCTTAATAAAGAATACATCGGAAGAATTTATCAAATGTCGTCTTGACAATTTTTCAATAAGTGTTATACTATATTACGTAAATTTCAGTATTTGCGAAAATAAATAAATAGCCATGAATATGCGGAAACAGTTTTAAAGAGTTCCATATAATCATTTAATTAAAAAACTAAATATCTGCAACATTCCATTATTAGAAAGTGAAGAATACGACATTTGATGAATTCTTTCGATGTATTCGTTATTAAGGGTTTCACTGTATGATAAAATACAGGGTGTCCCATGAAGCATGACAGTTGGTGAATAGTTTTAAATGTCTTCTTCCACAATTTGTTAAGTTGTTTTATACCAAAGAGAATAATAAAAAATGTTATATGACCTAGTCATATTATAGTAATATTAATTTCAAAGTAAAATATACATGAGAGAAAAATTGTTTTAACGAAATAAACTGCAATAAAGTTTATGGAAGAAGACATTCAGAACATTCACCAACTAATACTAAATATCAACATTAAGTATTAAATTTCCAAAACTAAGGATTAAATTTTCATAATTATTTTCACAAGTAGCAGATGTAATAATAAAATAAAACTTAAAAATAAGATTTTGGTTTCTTGCAATTATCCGTATTGACACCGATAGCTAACGAGATCGCGCCTGGGGTCGTGGTGTTGATAGTTCCCCGGATTGTAACCGTGTGGATCGTGTCCTGTTCGAATTGGATCGTGGACTGGTTGAACCTGGACTGTTATGGGACGAACTTTGAAGAGTACGGCATTTACTGCACTCCGACAACGAGCACACGAGATACCCTTGAATTCCAGTGACAGGGTATTCAGCTCAAAGATAATTACATTTCTTAACTTTACAAGGAAAATAAAATTCTTCAAATTCCTTATAATTTATTATCAAAGTCAAGTTTATTCCCAAGATTTAAATCTAAAATACAATTTCAAGAATCTTAATTCTCTACTTATCTCAAGTACAAGGTGTCCCGCGAAACATGACATTAGCAAGACGAATTGAAAGTCGTCTTTCAACTTTGAAGTTATTGGTGACATTCAGTCTTCAACCTTCTTTTACATGTATGATTCCTGAAACAATAACCAAAAAATTCGCCTAGTCCTGCCGTTTCCAAAATGTGGTCTGCATTTTTTGTGCATTCAATATTACCGGAGATATTAGAATTTCGTTCAGATTTAATTTTTATTAAATAAAACCAAAATTGTCCAAATCTGAAGGAAATTCATCATATCTCCGGAAATATTGAAAGCACAAAAAAGGCAGACCACAATTTGGAAATGCCAAGACAAGGGGTATTTTGTGATTATTAGTTCTAGAATTTTCCTCCTAAAAAAAAGTTTAAGAAAAAATGCTGCAAATTATTTTAAAGTTCTAAGACGACCTTCAAAAACGTCTAGCTATTGTCATGTTTTGTGGGACACCCTGTATTTAACGAATACGGTCCTTTATTTTAAATCAATAATTTCTATTTATTAATTAATAATTCATTATTTACAGTGAAACCCTTAATAATGAATACATCGAAAGAATTCATCAAATGTCTGATAATGGCACATTGCAGGTATTTAGTTTTTTAATTTAAAACTGTTCCCGCATATTCATGGCTATTTATTCATTTTCGCAAATACTGAAATTTACGTAATATACAGGGTGTCCCAAAAAACATGGGAATTCAGTGACGAATTCGATATCGTCTTTGTTATGAATTAGCATTGTAATACCTAATTTCAAAAGCCATAATATTATTATGTCTGCTAGAGTTTATTTAATGAAAAGGGTAAAAGACTGAAAATATGTGTCTATAATGTCTCCGCAAGATGAACAGTGAATATAGACAAGTTTACTCTGTTTGTATACTGTAATTTTCTTGTTTTACTAAGTACAACCGGTTGCAGTCAAAACATAAACAAACAAAATGTAAACATAGCAGACGAAACTCTTACAGATTACGCTTTCTCAGTAGGTATCACTATACTAAATCAAAGAATTATTCATAAAGACGATATCGAATTCGTCACTGAATTCCCATGTATTTTGGGACACCCTGTAGTATAAAACTCATTGAAAAATTGTCTAGACGACATTTGATAAATTCCTCCGATGTATTCGTTATTAAGGGTTTCACTGTATTAAATTTGAAAAAAAGAGGGAAAGAAGAATGTTTTAACCCTATTACCCGCCGGTCGTCCTCAAGACTTCACTAGGATTGATACAAAATCGCGTTCAAACGGTGAGCTCCATTACATATTACATACTCTAACCTTTCTCCGATATTCGCTGATTTATTTTCACATACCATCGGTCAACCTTTCCATGTAAAAAATAAGGCTGAAAATAATTTCTTTGCTTACTTACCAAGAACAAAATAAGCCAGATCTTACTCAATAAATCAATTTCAATTTTATTTATTCATCCAGCCTCAAGTCTTAAATTAGCTAATACGACATTTGAAGAAATATGCCATTACATTTTAGAGTAGCTATAAATGATTGAAAAATTGAAATAATCGATTTGTTAACAAAAATGATGCCCATTTCTAAATTCAACTGTTTAAATACGCTTGTAAGGGATGTCTACTCTATAATTAACCAAATGAAAATGAACGTCGTCTTCAATTTTTGAGATAATTTGCTGCATTTATTTGTCAAGCTAATTTTTGAAGTAAAATTCTAGAGATAGTAATCACAAAATACCTCTAGTCCTGATATTTCCAAAATGTGGTCAGTCTTATTTGTGCTTTCGATTTCGACAGATTTCGTTCAGATTTCGACAATTTAGGTTTTATTTAACAAACTTCTTAATATCTCTAGTAATATTGACAGCAACAAAAAGGCAGACCTCATTTTGGAAATACCAGAACTAGAATTATTTTGTGGTTATTGTTATACACGTTAAAGTAGGCTGAAGACTAAATGTCACAAATGAATTCCAAGATAAAAGACGACTTTCAAGTCGTCTTGCTACTGTCATGTTCGTGGGACACCCGAGCTGTAGAATAAATTAGGATCAAATGGCACGAATAGTTAGGAGTATATAAGCAAGGAGTTTATCGTAGGAACTATACAATTGCACGATTTATAAACTCTTTATCCTAACATTGTATTTTTAAAACACAATTTGTCATATCAAATGGTCATGCTTAATGATACATTCTATATATTATGTACGTTTTAGCTGATATACCTTATCCAACAAGACTATAATATTTGTTTCAATACCAAAAAAAGTCTCTACTAAGACCCACTTCCAATCAGTGCATTATTTTGCTTTTTGGAAATCTTGTGACATAAAAGAAGCAGATATTTCTTATTTTGCCAAACAGCAATAAATATTTTGTTTCGCAACCAAATGGTCTCGATCCGTTGATGAAACGTCCCTGGAGTTTTCTGGTCTGGTAATGGAATGCCCCTGGAGTAGAGATGAGTTCTGTAAAATTTGCAGTACTCTACCTGAAGGAACCAGTTTTAGTTAATTGTTTATAGGCTAAGGCCTATAAGGAAGATGTTCAACAACTTCAGAGATTCCTAGAAATGATAAATTTTTATCGCCATTTTATGCCCAACATTGCTAAAACTCAAAAACCTTTAACATCTGCCCTGATGGTTCACCTAAATTGTTTGTCTGGTTAGAATCTATGTCTACAGCTCTCTCTGCAGGGAAAGATGCACTTATCTCTGCTACACACTTGAATCACCCAAACCCTTCTGCTCAACTTTCCTAAGCTGTGGATGCATAAGATACTCATGGTGGAGCAGTGCTTCAACAACTACAAAATGGATGTTGGGCTCCACTTTCATTCTTTTTAAAGCAACTTGATTTTGCAATTAAAATATTCTGCTTTTGATATTGAGTTGCTTGCTCATCTTTCCATCTGCAATTTCCAATATTTGTTCTAGGACCAGTGCCCACTTTGTGTCCTGTACGGGGTTATCGTAGGTAAGGTACAGAAGCTAGAATAACCAGAATTGTATGACTTCCTTACCCTATTCCAGTACCCATGCTGCAGACGTTTAGGAATCCACCACTCAACACAACTGCCTATCATCCTCAGGACAATGGAATGGTTAAGATATACTATAGACAGCTTTAAGATGCTCTATGCTCTCCTAAACTGGTTATAATTGGTTTCATCACCTTCCTAAGGTTTTATTAGGTATCTGCTCCATCCAACAGGAAGATTCCGCAATTACCTCTGCAGAATTGTTACATGAAACTCGGCTAACGCTCCCAGGACAGTTTTAAGAGTATGGAGTATGGAGTAAAAGTTTTCAACAAGAAACATTCCCTGCTTCCACCTCATTATCATAAAACAGTTCCTCCACCTGTTCTCAGAACAAGGTTGATATGCTATTTGTATGAAGAGATGGTCATTGGTCATGTACATACCTCCTCTCTTTCCATTATATGAAAGTCCTTACTGAGTATTGGAAAGATCAGACAAATATTTCCGCCTTAAAATAGTTAACAACATACATACAGATTCTATTGATAGACTCAAACCCTTCCATGCTGGGAGGGTTGTGAAACCAGCACAGCCACCTTTAAGAGGTAGACCTCCCAAGAAACCAACTGCTCTAATATCCTCTCTACATCTACACTCAACACTGATCAGACCTGATTGAGACTTGTGGGGAACTCCTGTAGAGGATAGGTTTTCTCTTTAAATCAATACTAATAATCCTCAAAATTGTAATTGTAAATTTAAGAAAAAAGAGGACCCTTTAGAAATCCACAAGCTCTTCAACCTGCAAACTGAGTGACAAGTCCTCCTACAGAGTAGATTAATCTTTTCTAATATACAATGAATAAATATCAAATCTGGTTGAACTACTTACTTCTAAAATGTCATATTAAACAAATACTAACAACCAGGGGCGTATTCAGGAATTTGTCCAGGGGGAATTAAATTTTTTTATCTTTCGAGGGGGGGGGGGCTCAGCACCCATTGGGGCCTGAAAACCCCCTGAAATCAATAGATTTCACTGGTCCAGGGGGGGCTTAGCCCCCATAGCCTCCCCTGATTACGCCCCTGCTAACAACATCTTTAGCTTGATTAGCTTTTTAAACCTAAAGCTAATCTATAAAAACATTAAATTAACTAAATTTTAAAACACATTTTTCAAAAAATAGTTTTGTAGAGATTTCAGAGAAGACAAAACTGAATCAATTAATTCAGTGGGCCTCTACCATTTTCCATGTAATTCTTTCTTTTCTTCCATTTTCCTTGTAATTCTTTCTTTTCTTCGATTTTCCTTGTAATTCTTTCTTTTCTTCAATTTTCCTTTTAATTCTTTCTTTTCTTCCATTTTCCATGTAATTCTCTCTTTTCTTCAATTTTCCTTGTAATTCTTTCTTTTCTTCCATTTTCCTTGTAATTCTTTCTTTTCTTTCATTTTCCTTGTAATTCTTTCTTTTCTTCAATTTTCCTTGTAATTCTCTCTTTTCTTCAATTTTCCTTGTAATTCTCTCTTTTCTTCAATTTTCCTTGAAATCATTTTTTACTTAAACTTTCCTTGTAATCCTCTCTTTTTTTCATTTTCCTTGTAATTCTTTCTTTTCTTACATTTTCCTTGTAATCCTCTCTTTTCTTCTGTTTTCCTTGTAATCCTCTCTCTTCTTTTTTCCTTGTAATCCATTTTTTCTTCCATTTCCTTGTAATCCTTTCTTTTCTTCCATTTTTCTTGTAATCCTCTCTTTCCTTCCATTTTCCTTGTAATCCTCTCTTTTCTTACACTTTCCTTGTAATCCTCTCTTTTCTTCTGTTTTCCTTGTAATCCCCTTTTTTCTTCCATTTTCTTTGTAATCCTCTCTTTTCTTCCACTTTCCTTGTAATTCTTTCTTTTCTTCCATTTTCCATGTAATTCTTTCTTTTCTTCCATTTTCCTTGTAATCCTCTCTTTTCTTCCATTTTCCTTGTAATTCTCTCTTTTCTTACATTTTCCTTGTAATCCTCTCTTTTCTTCTGTTTTCCTTGTAATCCCCTTTTTTCTTCCATTTTTCTTGTAATGCTCTCTATTCTTCCTTTTTCCTTGTAATCCTCTGTTTTCTTCCATTTTCCTTGTAATCCTCTCTTTTCTTCCATTTTCCTTGTAATCCTCTCTTTTCCTCTTTTTTCCTTGTAATCTTCACTTTTCTTCCATTTTCCTTGTAATCCTCTCTATTCTTCCATTTTCCTTGTAACCTCTTTTTTCCATTTTCCTTTTAATTCTCTCTTTTCTTCTGTTTTCTTTGTAATCCTCTCTTTAGTTCCATTTTCCTTGTAATGCTCTCTATTCTTCCATTTTCCTTGTNTGGAGGCAAAACTCGTTTCGGCCCCCCCCTATTTTTGCGCCACTGCTTAAGTAATCCTAAGTTTTCTTTTCATGAAAATAATAAATTTATTTTAAGATTGCATTTTCTGTATCTCTTATTGTTCTTTCCTCCAAAACTATTCGATGATCGGTTTAAAAACAAAATTTGTCAGTAATCCCCATACAAATGTTTTAACCTGCAATCCAAAGATCTGTTTTCCCTGTTCCGAAACTCCAGTCTGCCTGATGTTCTGAGGATTACCAGTTTGTGATCTCTCATGTTCCGAAGTTTGCCAGTTCTGCCGGGGTTTGCCCGTTCCAACACAAATCTTATTAGTTACAGTTGGGCCCTGACTCATGCACGAGTCGTAGTCGGGGAGCGGAGCATAGTGAATTTAAATCTGATCAATTGAATCGATCAGGATGATCAATCATGTGATTCAACATCTAAAAATTAATAATTTGTAAAGTGAAACGTATTAAAGAAACATATAAAAGTTATAAAACCCTAGAACAGGTAGACATTTTAATAATCATCTTTTTTAATTTTTAGATCATTAAAAACTTAAATTGAGTAAGTAACCGAAGAACAAATTTAAATGATTATAAAGGAAATGGAATTATAATCTTTGCTGCATTTCAAAACATGGGGGGGNAATTGTTCTCTAGGAAATTGCCCAGATGTCGAATAGATAGATAGATAGATGTCGAATAGATAGATAGATAGATGTCGAATAGATAGATAGATAGATGTCGAATAGATAGATAGATAGATGTCGAATAGATATATAGATAGATGTCGAATAGATAGACAGATAGATGTCTAATAGATAGTAGATAGATATATGTCGAATAGATAGATAGAAAGATGTCGAATAGAAAGATAGATAGATAGATGTCGATGCCGAATAGATAGATAGATAGACGTCAAAAAAGATAGATATATACACGTCACAAGTGTCAAATATTACAAGAATAAAGAAATTTTCTCACATTAGTTGACATGCTTTCCAAGATTAAATACAAGAATCTATTTGGATAGATGTGGAATAGATAGATAGATAGATGTCGAACAGATAGATAGATAGATGTTGAATAGGTAGATAGATAGATGATGGATAAAGGAACGTTGAATAGATAGATATCTGAGATATTGAACATTGGCAAACGATAAATGTTCAGAAACCTTACAGATATTATCCAGTTCCAAACCATAGACAATATAGAGACTTCTTATACCTGATATTATCCAAACCATAGACAATATAGCGACTTCTCAAGTTGATATTATCCAGACCATAGACAATATAGAGACTCCCTATAGTTGATATTATCCAGACCATAGAGACTTTTTATAGTTATTATTTTCATTCCATAGACAATACATAGACTTCTTATAGTTTATATTATCTAGTCCATAGAAAAAATAAATACTTTTTATAGTTCTTGTATTCCACCCCATTGACAATATAGAGACTTCTTATAGATGATATTATCCAGACCAAAGACAATATTATAGAGACTTCTTATAGTTGTTATTATCCAGACCATAGATAATATAGAGACGTCTTATAGTTGATATTATTCAGAACATAGAGAATATAGAGACTTATTATTGTTGATATTATCCAAACCATAGACAATGTAGTGACTTCCTACAGATAAATATTGGATAGATAGATAGACACAAATATCAGATTGATAGACACAAATATCAGATAGATAGACACAAATATCAGATAGATAGACACAAATATCAGATAGATAGATATACATGGATATCATATCGATAGATAGATAGACGTGATTATCAGATAGAAAAACATAGATATCAGAAAGCTAGATATGCATGGATAAAACATAGATAGACATAAATATCAGATAGATAAATAGATTGGTTGACATGGATATTAGATAGATTCACATTGATATCATATAGATAGATGACATGGATATCAGAAAGATAGATAGACATGGATGTCAGATAGATAGAAAGGCATAGTTATCAGTTATAGGTAAACATCAGGTATATAAATATATAGAAATAGATATCAGAAAGATAGATGGAAAGACGTGGATATCAGATAGATAGACATAGATACCATATCTATATATCTGATATCTATTTATCTTTATGGTATCTATGTCTAGCTATCTGATATATATATATATATATATATATACAGCCATAGATATCAGATAGATAAATAGATATACATGCAGATATCAGATAGATATATATACTGACATGGATATCAGAAATATAGACAGATAGAAATAAATATCTGATAGATAGATGGATATATATCTGTTTCATTGAACATCGATAAACGATATTAGAAGATCTCGGTTAACCCAATATATAATACTAGAAAGACGGATAATGAATTTTACAAAAACAAGAATGCTAAACATTAGAATTTTATTTTTATGATCATTCATCGCAATTCCTCTAAATTCAGGGTTTTTAAGAAAAGCTTTTTGTTACATTTGTTTCGGATAGAAAAAACTTTTTAGATTTTTTTAATGTAAATTAGATAACTCCCTTCCTAGATATTCAAGTGTGATTTGTATATATTGTCATTACATTGTTATTATACCAAGAGATATGATAAATTTGTGCATAAGGCAAATGTAAAGCTACTAAGAGATACTCGGTAAAATAAAAAATTCTTGGAGTACTTAAATTTACCAAGAGATACTAATCTTTGTAAATGAGAACTCAAATACTATTTTCGTTCTTTATGAAAATATGTTGGCACATAATTGAATAACTCATAAAATAATCGCCAGAGAATTATTTTAGTATCTCTTTTAGGGCGCTTCGCATCCATCTTCTATTTCAACTTTTAATTTTAATTGTGGCTGTATCTGTGAGCATCTTCTCTTTGTGCAATTTAAAACAAAAACAGAAAAGTTAGATAATACTTTTTCGCGCATTTTCAAAATTTTAAATATAAACTTTTGTGTTTTTGAGCATTCATAACCTTCCCTTGGGTCATGTAAGGTACTAAACACAAGTTTGGTCCGATCGGTTCAGCCGTTTTGAAGTTAATTGGAAGCAAACGGACAGACAGAAAAAACAAAGTATATAGATACTCTAAGAATTACTTAAACCAATATAGACAAAGTTCAGACGAGCCGAGAGAGAATGTTAGGGGAGGGTCGGGAGGGGGATGGGGTAGGGGGTGGGGAGGGTCATGGCGCCACTCAGACGAATCCCTAGCGTCCCTAGCACCTAACAGTCTACACTATTTACACAATATTTTTTTTTCTTCAAAAAGTCAATATTTTCTTTTTTGGACATATTTACATAGGAATTTAAAAAATGGAGTAACTGCATTTTGCAAATGACTTATTTTGCTATTTCACATAGCTATAATCAAAATTCTTGTTTTCTGCAGTTTTAATTGTATAAATTTAATATTTTTTATATTTTTCGTAATTTTATAAATTATTTAAAAATCCATTGAATTTCAGGCAAATCATTCAGGTATTACAAACAATAGTCATCAATTATTTTTCGACGCATTAGTATATAGTTAATATTCAATATTTTTGATTTTGTTTTTTAAATAATATTTCACTGGTTCTGGATTTTTGAACATTCCTGGAAAATATGACAATGTCGTCTTCATTATCAAAAATCCTCGAAACAGGAACAAATGTTTCCAAGGTAACTAACTATCAGATCATAAAAAATTAAAAATATGAAATATCAATTATAAACGAATATGTCGAAAAATTATCGATGATTATTGGTTGCAATATCTGAATGATTTGTTTGAAATTAAATTGATTCTTTTCCGAACCGAGTTGAGTCTTGCAATTTTTTGAATTTGTATGAACGCGCGCGCTACGTACTTCAGTATAAGTCGTTTTTAACAATTTTCTCCTTATAGACGCAACAGATAGAAGTAAGATTAGTAGCAATCAAAAGCACTTATTTTTTGCTGTATGCCTCCCCTTTCATTTTTCGCGAACACTCTCTTTAAGAAACATTCACTATTCCCTGCAACTGTAAACTATTTGCTTTATTTTCCCAATTATTAAATAAACCATTAAAAGACTATATTCAAGACAGAAGACTTATATTTACAAATAGCTGAAGTGCCCTGCGTTGCCCGTTGAAAAAAAAAAATTTGAAAAAAATGTTGAAAAAAAAATTTCAGCCCAACCGGTCCAGGCTTTAGGCAACATATATATATACGAACGTCTTGTTTTATTATATAGGTTGTCTATCACATTTGTTTCAGGTCGTCTTTTACGACTCATCATTCGTGATAACCCTGTAACTTATTTTAAAGCTATTGAGAAGAAATAAATATTTTAATTCCTAAATGTATCTATCTAAAATCTTGAAAAAAAGCACCATAAAGGGGAGTTGCACAAGTAGGTACAATTTTGCACCAGGCGCCGCAAATCACACTTTTATTTGACTCACCCTGTATCTAACCAATTAAATTTTCTTCTCTCATACTTGTGCTTAAAATCAAGAAAAGGTAATTTTATCACCTAAAATGATACTGTTATTGTTAACAATTTGTCTTTCAACTAATTTTCAACCATAAATTTTTTTCAAAAATAGATTATGCACATTTGCGATTTTTGGTTTATTACTTTTTGATTTTGATTAATAAAGTCTTATGCTTCCGTTCAATTTCATCCTTTCCTTACATTCTCATTCTATACAATACTAATCTACAATGCTAAAGGATTATCAGATAGAAAAACATAGATATCAGAAAGCTAGATATGCATGGATAAAACATAGATAGACATAAATATCAGATAGATAAATAGATTGGTTTAACTTTGTAAATTAAAGGGCGGGGGAGAAAGGAGAGGGAGATGATTAAAAATAGAGGGGTGAGGTGAAGAGGTATAAACACTAAATATCCTTATTTTAGAATTTGGAACATATTAATAAAAACAGACAGCTACTTTTTAAAGAAAAAAAGACTCATGATTAAATCTTTTTCCCTGGAAGTTCTTTAAATGTTTCATCTCCAAGAACCTTAATATTTTCGTGTTTAACATTAAAACCAAGAAATATAAAATTCTAGTATTTCCAGAAATGTATCTGAAAAAGTTTCTATCTTTCAATATTTCTATTTATCCTAGGAATCCCCTCCCTCCCCCTACCCCTACCAGCCAAACCCCTCTCCACTCTTTCCCCATTTGCACCCCACCCCCTTTCCAAAGAGGCCCCGGTTTCCGTTAGCGCGACAGGGGTATCCTAGGATTAGTTCACAAATATCATTTTTATTTTTTTTATGGTTTTTTTCCTTCGACAATTCTAAAGATTTTGTTAACAAACCAATTTTAAAATAAAAGTACATTGAATTATTTACTTTATAATTTAGGAATAAATATTTTTTATATTTGTGAACGGAGCTCTGGCCGAGCGGGCAACCCCCGAATCTCTTTTCTCTCTCTCTCTCTCTCGTTCTCCGCACTCTCTCTTCAAGTCTTCAGTTTCTGTTTCTTATCATATATCAACCTATCTATCTATCGATCCTAGTCAGGCCACACCGGGACCGGCAAGGCCAACGGCAGAGACCTTAAAAATAGTCAAGCTCTGCGTCGTTACTAAGCACTTAAAACATTTATTTAATTTTTGACTTTTTAAACATTTAATTGAGGGGAGAAAAAAATGCGCAAAATTAATTATGAAATTGTCCGAAGTTTAGCGGATTTTCTGGATTGTATTGGTAGAGGGTTAGCCTGGGCTCTCCCAGCCTTCAACTGGAACAGGGCCATTCATACAAAATTGGATATTTTCAAGGGCCATCTATTCGAATTACCATCGAAGATTTATAAGGTACCTTATTCAAAAAATTTTTAAACTGCAAAAATTACATGTTTAAAATGAATTAAGTTTGGCCAAATAGCTTCAGCTTTTTGCAAATCAGTTTTCCAAGAATTTGAAGAATTCTCAGACTCAGAGCACAGCAACTAGGTTTAGTTCTGAGTTTAATGAAATATTATATTCCCCCTAAATTAACTGAAAGATTTTGAGAATTTTGCATAATTCTTATTTTATGGATAGATAGGATTAAAACAATTATTGAAATTTTACAGATTTTTGAATGTTAAAGAGAAAGTAGATGTACTTTCACGTGACCCTTTTTAAAGAGTTACATGACCGATTCACAGTGGTTCCCATTAAACCTTTGTATGAGACAAAATGATAGCGTTATTCTTGTTTTTTCTTTTTAAAATTACTGTTTTTAATTTTGACTGTATAAAGGTAGACTTGCGAATTTATTCAGCAAAGACGGGGTAAGCAAATTAAGCAAATTGTCAGCTTTTTTTAAGGTAGTAAAACATGATATTTATTGGCACTGTCCTGAATCTGACATATAGCGCTTAAATTGAGGTTAGCTTGAAAGTATAACGTCGAGAGTTCCTTTAAGCTGAGACATTAATAGGCCTTTAGTCCCCCACCCTTTAGAACCCACGCATCCAAGTAGAGAAATATTTAAATTAATAGGCCTTTAGTCCCCCACCCTTTAGAACCCACGCATCCAAGTAGAGAAATATTTAAATTCATGTTTTAAATGATTCACTGAAGACTATCTGCAGTGCCCGGCGTTGCCCGTGAAAAAAATTAAGGAATTATGAACAAAAAAAATTTATACTATGTTACCCCCTAGGATACCCACGGGTTTCCTCAAAAATGTCTTGCCGTTTGGCCAGCTATAGCTAACATATATTATATATATGAGCAAAGAGCTTTATAATATGTAGATTTATCTTTAAATATATTTCTTTTCTATTCTGTTTCTGTTTTTTAACCACGTTGTCATTTTCAACCGTGGTATACGATAAACAACTCTAGCCTTGGGCTTGAACAAGTGTTTTGTGCATTAACATATTCATAAATATTAACATTTTTTTATTTGAAAATTTTAGAGTAATAGAGTTCCCCTTCTTAAAAATCACCATCCCCCCCTCACATTTATCAAGAAAATACTTTTTGGGGAGAGGTATACAACATTTATATATTTTCTATAATCATACTTAAATCTTTATTGTCTATTCTGTCTGTTTGTGTCCAATGAACGTCAAAACGGCTGAACCGATCTGGTCTTTTTTTTGTGGGACCTCTTTAAGTTACGTAAACAGTCCCTTTAAATTCGTAATTTAACTACGCAGCAGTTATCTAAAAGTACAAAGTTGAAATATTTAAAAATGATTTAAATACTATTTTGTCAAGATGAATTCTTAGTTAGAAACACGTGTGGAAAAGGCTAAAGAGAAAAAAATGGCTATTTATAGAAAATTGGGGGAATGGACTGAAATTATTTAATTATTTACCTCCTGAATTTAACCCCTTTTTTACGACGTTATAGTTGTTAAAATATTTGGTTTCCGTCTATATAGCATTTTTGTTAAAAATATGAAATCATGGAATTTAGACATAAAAACAGTGTTTTTTTATCGTGACTAACTTTTGGGGTTTCGCAATTATTTTATTAGAACGGGGGGGGGGGGGAGGTTGAGTCTTATTCCTAGATTGAGCCAAGATAATTAATAATTGATTTATCAAGATTAGCTACTACGCATTTATTAAAAGTACACACATGACACAAGCCATCCTAGTGTCACACATATATTTTGTATTAAAGTGACACATGTGATTGTTTTTAAATCACATTATATAAATGTTTTTATCTCATAATGTTGTATTGGCAAAAAATATATTATGAATCTTAACAAATATATTTTTAATATATAAATTGTAAAATGGAAGAATGAACAATATAGGTTTATTGAGATTTAAGTTAATTGATCTTTAAATATATTTTGTTGTTAGTTTTTAGAAAACTGTTATATAAAAATATAAAAAAAGATTTCTCAAATCTACAGTTCACTTTGGGATCAAAAATTAATATTATTCAATTCGATATCTATATATGTATACACAATACTTTGCTTGTCGGTTTGTTTAATAATATCCAATTAACACCAAAACGGCCGAACCGATCGGGCCCAACACTTTTAAGACTACTCACCAGGGAACATCAAATTTGAAAAAAACTTTTAAAAAACCTTGAAAAATATTTTTTTTAAATCCGCCAATTCAGACAGATAAATCCACTATAAATTTTAAAATTTCAAATTATAAAAAAGGCCGACTTTCAGAGCAACGGTTAAAGCCTAGTTTGGTAATGTACAGATGCAAAAAAATGTGAAAATTGGGTCTATGGTTTTTAAAGATTTTTTTAATGTTTCTCTTAAAGATTTTTATTTCAATTCCCTTGTTGGTAAAACTGCAGTTAAAGTGCAAAGTGCACAAACACCCACCATCATGTATTTTTTTCCATAGAAAAAATCATAACTGGCTCGGAGCTCATAGCGCATGATTAGTTGCAAAAATCCGCGGGTGTTTTTAAAAAATGGCGCCAGTCCGGGCAGTCCCGGATTCTTGCACATTTTCAAGCACCCCGTTAACCAGGCCGGGGGTTAGACTGCAGGTTTTACAAGCTCTGATTGGCTGGCAGCCCAGCTCTTAAAATATTCATGGAGGATAAAATATTTTTTCATTAAGAATTGAGTTTTATTCTTTTCAAACATATTTTAGAATTTGAAGAATTATGAATCAAAGTTAGGAAGCTGTCTTCATGGAATTTTAAACCTCCCATCCATAGCGGGGAGATCCCTCGGCCTCGACATTATCTGCCCGCTATATTGCCCGCTATGAAGCAGGCAATCCCGTGCAGGGTCTGCCCGCTATGTTATATTATCTATCTGCTAGGACTGCTGATCTAGGAATTTTCTAAGCCTATACTTGCTTGTACAGATTGTAGGCCTACCGCCTTATTTTCTAGAGCAATGAATAACAGTTTGCCTGGCTTATAACTAGCTTTCATTTTACGCCTGAATTTTTAGTTCCTGGCTGATACTTTTTTAAGTACGATTACATTAAAATCAAAGTTAATTGAATTAAATATTTAAAAAAAATTTAAATATAGATTGATTTAACATTCTTTTAAATGGCACAATCATGCAGCAACCAATTAAAAAATTGTAGTAAATTTCCTATTTAGTAATTATACTTATTACAAAAGATATGAACAGATTTGTTAAGATTTTTGAGTTATTTCCATCCACCCCTCCCCCTCCCTTTTCCAACCTTACCTAGCCCCCCCCTCCCTTTTAGGGCTACGCAACAAGTTTTTATATTGAATATGCTGGCTCACTGAACAGACACTGGATTGTAATGTGTAGGGAGCATTCCCGCCCCCCCCCTCCCCTACTTCACTTAAAACAAATTTTACTTCATAGCATTCCTACTTATTAACAAATCCCATTTTTCAAGTTATATAAAAATAGAGATTTTAGTTTTATAGAATAATTATTCTTCAATTTTTAAATGTAACGGTTTTTATTGATTTAATTTAAGTTTATTGAAAAATTTACCTTTTTCTTATCTAAGTAAAATTAGAGTTTAACTAAGGATTTTTGTATGTTTAGGATGAGATCATTTTTATGTTATCTTTGGTAAATGTCTTTAAAGCAGGGGGGGGGGTGTACCTTATGCTCGAGTTTTTGATATTCTTAAATTTTAAATGGTGTTTAATAAAGACGAAACAAATTATTTAAAAAAGACAGAAAATAAAAAAGAGAAAAAAGAAAGAGAAAAAGGTTAGCAATCATCAAAATTTACGATTAAACTTTTAAAAAGAATACAACTGAAGGAGAAAATTGTTTAGATAGCCAAGAAAATTATTTGGAATTAATTTATTTTTCAAATTATTTAACTAACATAATTTTTGAAATTTGAAACAAAGTTTTTTATTTCAAGAATATTTTTTTAAAAATTATTAAATTTTTAAAAAATCGTGTAGAAAGGAGAATATACTGCAGGTATTGTAATTTGATACATGCCAGGGTTAGGACAAAATTATTTTAAAATTGTTTTTACATATTACAAATAAATTCTTAGCAATTTCTTACTTTTAAAAATAAACATTTGTAGTTTTACTCAATACACAGCAAGCAAACAGTAAAAAAATGTACTAAACTGCAAAATAAAAGATTTTGTCTTCCACGTGTTTTTTATTCAGTCCCATTTGAAATGAGAAAATATCGGACTGTAGTTCATTTAAAAGTCATGAAGGTGTAGAGGCAGGCAGTTAACCTTAAATAATTTGATTTTTTTATCAGAACTATAGATCAGAAATAATATTAGATGTTTCAGCATTCATTGCAATTGTCTAATTTGAATTTGTATTGATTTTCTGAATTTTAAAACAATTTTTATATTTATTATAAATATTTATCGGAATTCATTTTCAATAATTATGTAAAATTAGATAGTTTCATGTAAGAATAATAATATTATTAAATGGACTGAAGTTATATCTAGTGACTCACATTTAAATAGAGGTATGTCCAATTTAGAACAGTACTCTTAAAATCTTTTACTGAAATATCCATGTTTTTCATTTTAAGAAATGATTATTATCAATTGCGGTTATCCCGTAAAAGCGACTTGCGGAATTATGTTGCCGAGACAATTGCATGCAAATTGTGAAAAGTTACCAATTTTTAATAAAGACAAACCACGTCATAGTTACTCAGATAAAGTTTTTAAGAGTACGATCCTTAATCGGACATACTTACTTTTTTACATTTTTAGTCCCTTTTAAGATTTTTTTTCAGTGCATGTTGAGAAATAAATATGGCCGCCTATCTTCACAAGAAATTTAAAAAATACGCAACAGAGAAGGAAAATGGCGCTGAACATGAAGAAGATGGTGCTGAGAGACACAGTGCTGGAAGTATTGTGGGTCCCCTGGAAACGCCCACAGAAGGACGCAGACTGGGCGTGGTTAAACCCCTGCATAGACAGTACTATTGTGATATATGCAGAATTGCATTCAGAGTTGAGTCAAATTTAGAGAAACATATTCAAACCAGGTAAACACTGAACAGTTCCGATTTTTATCGTCAATGTTTTCAACTCTTTCCGGAATAATTTTGAAGCGTACAGGGAAAATAAATAAGTATTTTCCCTTTTGAAAAAAAAACACATTTTGAATTCATTATCAGTTTTTTTAATCATTCCCAATCCTCCGAAAACATTTATTAATCTTGGATAAGAATAAAAAAGTGTGCCAGTCTTGGGAGTCTTGACCTAGTTTTAAAATGTTTAAATAAATTTTTAAAACGCTTTTTCCTCCCGTCTCAGCTAAATTTATAATCGCTAAAAAACAAACTCAATCTTTTGTTGATTCAACTTTTTCAGTCTTGTCTAACGATAAAACTAGAAAAATGATTCCACTAATTTTTTTGATTATTTAGCACTTTCTGTCGTGATTAATGTTTTAAAAAACCGAGGAAAATGTAAAACATTTTCCAGATTTTAATGTTTATAAGAATTCCAGTGAGGATTCATTCGATTCTTTCATTGCTTTTACGTAAACAAACTGATACACACATTCCACCCTTTTTCTGGGGAGGGGGGGGGGGGCAGGGGAACAGGGGAGCAGGGGGGCAAACCTCAAAGTTACTGTCTCAAATTTTCTAATTTCCATATCTTTGCAATTTGAAGGTGTAAAACCTTGGATATTTCAATCTTTGACTATTTGATCTTAATATCAAAGGTTTACGACATCTGGGTCTAGGGAACTAATTCAATGAACGCGAGCAAGGTTGCTGAACTACCTACCACTGGTTCAAATATTCATGAGGATTCGAATCGGTGACTTAGGATTTGAACTGGCGGTAGATAGTTCAGCAACCTCTCCAATTCATTAAATCCGAACCCTGATTGGAATTGGAGGTATCTAATTAGATATTAGAAATAATCGCATGAATTCTCAAGGTTTTTATTAAAACTACTTTTAAGAGATTTCATTTATAGAGTCGCACACCTGATTCTTAACTGCACTCTTTAAACCTTTAGTTTAATAAAAATGAGGAAAATATCAACCTCCCAGATATATCTCTAAATTTCAAGTCACTGTGGTACAAAATTACAATTTAAAATTATCAGCTTTCAGCTAGAAGGATATCTCTATACATTCTGAGGCATAGGTATTATGGGTTTTAATTAGAATTCAGAACCATTTGAAATCTTGCCACTGATCAATAAACATGAATAAGTGTTGTGACTATTTGGAGATAAAGGTCAGTTCAGAAATCAATTCTAATTTTCTATTTATCAATCATTAAAATTCTATTCTAGAATCTACAAAATAAAGTTTCTTTTCTGAATACCACAAGTGAAAGATTTAATCTAGAATCCACAAGATAAAGTTTTATTCTAGAATCTTTAAATAAAGTTTTTTTTTCTAGATCCCACAAGTTAAAGTTGGAGAAAGATGAAAATACTTCTGAACTCGACATTATCAAAGAACTGGGAGAGTCAGGGAAGGTTGAGCTTGATCAACCTGAAGATTTAGAGGATCCCAATATCCCAGGAGCAGCAGATCAACCAGCTAAAACAGGGAACCATTTCATTTGTCAGTTTAGAAAAAAAATAGAAAAAGTCGACTCAGAATTTGAAGTTCATTTTTAGTTTAGTTTATGGCACATCTTTCCCTTTTTTATCAACAGTGTGTAATAGTGTGTAGCATTTATTCCTTAAGCTAATAAAGTTTTCTTGTTTCAGTCTAGCTTATTTTAGATTTTGCATTGCATTTATAACTAATAATAAGGTCTAGAAGTCGGAACATCATAAAAATAAATTTTAAAATAACTAACTAACCTGACATTTAAATACTGCATTTTAATTGAAACTTTCTTTCTTTCAAATCACTTTATTTGGTTCAAAAGTAAAATACAAAAAATGCAGACATATTATCTCTTCATTTATTTAAAATTACCACGACAGGTTGAGTCGTTCCAATATTATTGGAGGCTGATTAATTATTCTGTATCTTCGTGTCTTGTAAAAAGTTGTAATAAAAAAAAAATGCAAATGAAATGTTATTAGATGTACCTCCTATTCTAAGCTCTGTAAATAACAGGTAAGAAACTTCAATTTAGATTTTTATTTATTTTTATTTTTTAAAACTTTTTTTCTCTCCTTTTCTTTTCTGTGGATCTGCATATTATGTTTAATTCCTTACTATTTTCAGTGGTCCTCTACCACCTTTTCACCCTGGACATCCACGGGCAGTTCGTCTTGTAGGTGGTAGACTTGTTGAGGGTAGACCATTAGACAGCCGACTGGTAGACAGTAAATTGGCTAATGATCGGCTATTAGAGGGTCAGCTGCCAGATGGTAGACTCTTGGAGAGTGAAGGATCGGTTTTAGATTCCAGAATACCTCCTCAACTTATTAGTTATGCTAAGGTAAGACTCATAGCTTCGGAACATGAACCATTTAAGGCCGTGCTTAGGATCCGGAGCCGTTGGATCTGGGAAATATGCGGATCAACACCAAGGGGTAAAATATCAACCAAAAATTTCAAAAATCAGCTTTTTCTACTCTCAAAACCCAAATCTGAACTGATGAAAAAAGATAGATTATAACAATTTCCTGATCTTTGAATGGTTCATCAAGTTTTATCATAAAATTAAGCAGAGAAAAGGAATACAAATAATTTTACAATTCTGTTTTGTTAAAAAAAAAATTCAGTAAATCTTAAATGTCCATAACCTCGATCCAGATCCATTTTTTCCAGTGCGGACTCAGGATCCGGATCCACATCAAAATTAAAGGATCTTAAGCACTGAAAGGGTTATAAGGCTGCTGGCTTAACATGTATGATAGCTATTTTATTTATTATAATTATTTTTTGTCTTAAACCAGTGATTTAAAGACTATTGTTACTTCAGGTTGATCCGTTGGTTTATTTTAATCCACAGCAGCTGAGAGGATTAGACCCCCAACAGTTAAGAGGATTAAACCCACAGGTATTGAGAGGATTAGATCAACAACAAATGAAAGGATTGGATCCACAACAATTAAGAGGATTGGATCCGCATCAAATAATTGGATTGGACCCTCAACATTTAAGAGGATTAGATCCGCAGCAGCTTAGAAGGTTAGATCCTCAGCAGCTTAGAGGATTAGATAATCAGCAGCTTAGAGGATTGGATCCTCAGCAGCTTAGAGGATTAGATCCTCAGCATCTTAGAGGATTAGATTCTCAGCTGCTCCTAAGAGGATTGGATCCTCAGCAGCTTAGAGGATTGAATTCTCTTCAGCTTAGTGGATTGGATCCTCATCAGCTAAGAGGATTAGATCCTCAGCAACTTCAAGGATTGGACCCACTTCAACTTCAAGGGTTGGATCCTCTTCAACTTAACCAAATTTTTTCTCATTCAGTTCATCCATCAATTCCTCCAATGCAGTCTCATCCGGCTTTAATAACTCACCCTTTACGGCTGTCTCCTAGTAACCAGTCTTCCTCCCCACATACTTCAGTTCAGATCCAACCTAGATACCAGAATAATAAAGAGGTGCTGGAACCAAAAAATTTCACCAAGACTGAAAGCTCTAAATTCCAACAGTACTTCAATAGGTATCCAGTAGGGCGAGATTTAGCCAGCTCCTCTGCTCCTCAGAAAGAGCTGTTATATGCACACAATGCTCAAAGAGAAAATCAGATTGGTTTTGTTTCAAAGAAAGAATATTCAACCAACCATGTAGTCAACAGAGATGCCTCTATTAGTCTTCAAGAAGGGAATGCATCATACCCTTCCCCTCGAGGAAGTGGTTTTCAATCCAACTATCCTTCCCCTAGGGAACAGGCTAGTAAGGGAAAGCATGATAATAGTAAAGAAGGAGCTTGTCCTACAGATTTAACAAAGAAACCTCCTCAACCTATGCTCAATGCAATTTCTTTGGAGAAAAGAATTAATGAGGTTATAAGTCAGAATCAGGCTATTGTTGAGACTCTTGATCCCTTCTGGAAGGGCAGATACATGCGGCAGTCCAGTAGGGAGGCTGAGATAGAGGGTGGGAAATCCCAACGAGGGAGTGGAAGAAGGTTTAGCCAAACTGCTACTGTATCAGATCAGAACCAGGATGGAAAGCGCAGCTATTCTGAATCAAGTTCTAACCACACCAACTCTATTGGGAATCAAGCTTCAAATCTTGTTCAACAGCCTCAACACACAACAAGCTCCGCTCCATATGTACTCAACGATGGGCGGGCTTCTTCTAATGTACCTTTTTCTCAATTACATCAACAGGTTGCTCAACCTCCTATACCGGTTTCTTTTTCATCGTCTTCTGAGGCTCGAAAACCTCATACAAGTCCTCACTTATCTAGTCATCCACTTTACTCCTCCCATCCTTTGACTCATCAACAAGTTTCAGGTAACCATCAACCCCTCCCACCTGGAAAACCTCCACTCCAACCCAGCCATCAACAGCCCTCTGTAGCAAGCATTCAACTTCCCACGTCTGCTAGTCATCAACTCCATCCAAATGCTAATCATCAACTCCCCCATGCTGTTCAGCAACCTCTTCCTGCAGGCTATCCTCCACAACAGCAGCATCTCAAGACTCCTCATAGGATTGTTGAATTGGAACAAGTACAGAAACAACCTCCTAGACCTGACTCCAACATTCCCCTCAATTTAAGGTAGTGAAAATAATATCTGAAGAAAATATCACTTTTTTCCTAAGGACAATTTTGAGTGACCCTCCATGTAATGCCCGATTTAAAACGGTAGCCTTCAAAGCTTGGTCTGATCAAGTTAGAATTAAATATTCATGTTTTTGTTACTTTAAACTGCTTATTTTTATTTCGGTTTCTCTGCACAACGACAGAAAAACGACATTATCTTCCATCATTTTTGATTCATATTATTAGGTTTCAATAGTACTGTTAAAAATCAGGCATTGCTATCTTTGCATGGAGGGTAACTTGAAATTATACTTACAGTCCCTTTAACAGTTTCTAAATTCCTAAATAATTTAGTGATAGCAGTAGCAGGAAACGGAAATCTCCAGAAGCTCTTTCTATGGGTGATTCTGTTAAGGTAATTGTTTTCTTTTCATAATGCACAAGAGTAAAGTTCCAATAGGTGATTTTACCCAGACCTGCATGCATACCCAGTCTAGCTTAACCAGGTCTCTCTTGAATTTGAATTCCGGTGCACAGGAGAATTGGTTCATCTACGTTTTATTAGTCCATCTGCATCTTGGTATTCATTAAATTTGGTTCGTGTCTATTGGTTATTGTTTTTTTTTATATAATTACTATTAGCTAGCCTTGCAGAAGGTTTCTTGACTTGTCAACTGTTTATGCCAACAGTTACAGAACTTTGCAAAATGTGTGATGTGCATTTGTTTGCGAGGAAAATTTGCAATTTAAATCTGTATTTTGCCAACTCACCTCCGCTATTAATTTTAAAGCAAACAGCAGAATTCAGCACGATTATGATCTAAGAGTGAAAATGCGCGTTAAAACAATATTGTCTTAAAATTTGATTTTATAAAATGAACACCCAACAGTTCATAGATATCTTTGATACGTTCTTATCAGATAGAGATTTGTAAGATCATATTGCAAGCCAGTGAATAAAAACATTATTCATCAATCAATGAAGTAGGACAGGATTTCATTTTGTTGATTTTAAGTTAAAAAAAAAGCGCGAAAGTTCTTCAGAAAATATTGAATAAATATGGCGTCCAAGAAGGTAGATAGATATATATTTCAGCTAACATCATAATGAATACATTTTAAATTTTCTAATTTATAGCTTAACAGTCGGACAGAGCCAGGGCTTACCAGCCTAACCCTTTCTGTTTTTTTTCTGATTGGCTGGCCCTCCAAAGATTATACATTATATTTTTTTAAAATTAACAAATACCTAATACATTACACAAAGCACAAAGAAAATTAAAAAAGAAGAATAAAAGAAGGAAGGGTGAATAGCAGAGGGTAAAAGGGAGACAGGAGAAACCCGAGCAACAAAAAATCCAATTTTTGACGATGATGTGTTATAGAGTTGCACAGGGGCGTACAAGGGCTTTTGTTTAAGGGGGGCACAACCACGAATAAAGATATCGTTTGTTTCTACCGTGGTTTAACTGAAACGAAGTTGGTTTCATATCTAGACACTGATTTTAAGATGAAATTCATAAAATATTAGCAGATGTGAATAACAATAGGGCTGTGTAGTGTATACGTTTAACAGTTCAGCCAATAAGGAGTATTCAACTGCAGGGTGTCTCATCTTAAAGAAAAAATGAACAAATTTGTTTAAGTTTAATTTAGTGAATTTTATCTAGTTAAATTCATTCTTTTTGGTTTTGTGCATTTAATTATGCTTTATGATTTTGAGCAGCTCGAGTAAAAATGTAATTTTTTGAATAAATGTTTTGTTTGGGACACCCTGTAGACAAGCACTGCCTAGAGAATATGACTTGCAAAAGGAAAATAGAAATTGCATGCTTCACCCACGAACAAAGAAAAGGGGGAAAGAATGGTTAGGGAGGGTAAGTGAATTCCCCCCTTTTCCACTTTTCGTGAGATATTAAAAGTCATCCTTTGAATCCTTTTCGGCCTCTGCTTTACTTAATACAAAATCAAAGTTTTGATATTTGATTTGAAATGCGAAAAAATTGAAAAAATTTCGCCAAAAATTAATGTAAAAATTTCGCGAAAAAAAGGATGCGAAAAAACAATGCGAAAATTTCGCAAAAAAAATGGAAATCATGGCAAAAAACGAAAATTTTGCGAAATATACAGAATTTTCCAAAACTAATGCAAAATTTTAGCGTAAAAGTTGCGAAATTTCATCTAAAAAGACTTTATTTTGAGAATACTACACTCATTTTAAAGAGGGATTTATACACGAGCCCAATTAATGGATTTTCACAAAATATAAATATGTTTTAATAATTCAAGAACGACTAGGAGACATCAGACATTTCGCGAAATTTTCGCTTTATTTATATTTGCGAATTTTCGCGAAAAAATTTGCGAAATGCGACCAAAATTTTTTTTTTCGCGAAACGATTTGTTCGCTGGAAACGCTACAATTTGTTCACTTCAATAGAGGGTTCACGGAATTTAAGGGCTCATTTATTTTTCTGTCTTGCCAAAAAGTTGCCTCTAAAAAGAGATTATTGGATCGGAAACAGAAGTGCTTTACAATTTTTGACTACTTCAGCAAATTAGCTCTCATTTTTACACATTCTATTGGACCCGTCGTAATGTTTAGAGACACTTATACATTTAAAGAGGGACATGCACGCTTTACAATGGTACCTTAAAACCTTGACCTGATCAATAATGTTGAAAATATCATGAAGTTTAATTCTGACAATTTCTTCCATTGTTCCTGCAGCGGAAACAATTAGTTATAAAAGAGAAAATCATAGATATCATTCTGGATCAAACAAAGATTGTAAGGATATTCATTTCAATTCCTTGTGAAACTGGGAAGCCACTTTATTTATAGAAGGATCACTGTTAATGATTTAAAAAAAATTATAGCATTAAATATTAGTAAAAAATTTCAGTAACGCCCTTTTGAAGCAGGGTGTGGTTTTTCTACTCTCTGTTGTAGACGTTCTGAACATAAAAGTTTAAGCGCACAAGTAGAAAATAATTTTGATGCAAACCGTTGCAAAACTTGCAACACCTTGCAAATTCTGGTTTAGCCAACTTGAGCAAATTTACGATANCTTCAAACAATCCTCCTGCCAGGCGAAAGTATAAAGTCCTATCATATAAAGATGATTAAATGTGAAATTTATAAAATTTCATTTAAATTCAGCCTGAGATTGAAACTTTTAAATGCACGGAGTTTTCAGCTCAATTGAACCGATTAGAATCATTTCTGTCACTGCGATCAGAGCTTGTAACTTTTGAATCAACTGAAAAGATCAATAAAGAGGAGAATAAGCCTTTTTTTACAGGGTAACCCCAAAAAATGAGACAATTTTACAATTCAAGGTTTGCACATATTTTTTTTCATTTCAAATTTTTTTATTAAAGTTTTATACAACATTGTAACCAACCAAGCAAACAAGCAAGCAACAAACCAACCAATCAACCAACCAACCGACCAGTAAACAAATCCTGCAGATATGTCTAAGCTGGAATTGACATTAAACTTATTAAGCTAGAATCTATGCATTTAATTCTTGATTATGCTAATGTATAATTAAACTAAGAAAAGTTAGTTTATGTTNAACCAACCAACCAACCAACCAACCAATGCACTTTAGGAGGTTTGGTTAAACAGTCAGAAAAGATCTGGTTCTATCTCACAGCTGGAGGATATAGCCTCCAGAATAGAGACCAGCCTCAGGAGTTCGGAGAATCCTTTTCATCCGGATAATCCAGAGGGGTCAATCATTAAGGTCAGTTGAAGGTCAATCATTAAAGTTGATCATTTAAGTCAACTAAGAAATGTAACAATTGTATGTTAACCAGGGTTTACTTATAAAGTTTAGCAGAATATCTTAAAACGATCAATGAATTCGTTTAAAAACGTCACCAAGACTTTTTCATGCTTTACCATTGCTCTACATATAATCAATTCCTTTTATTAATTTGCTCAAATGAGTTGTTGAGTTTCTTTTATAGTTTATTTTTAGGATTTGTTGCTGAAAACACGTGCTGGTATTCTGACTACTCCAGCCCTAATGCATGCTGCAAAGGAGCTTCAGGTAAATATTTAAATGAAAATAAAGGGGATGTTGGCGTAATTTCAAGTAATCCTTTTTTACCCGGCCTTTAGATATATGCCTGAGAGAAACGGTAAATTGTGTCTGAAAATTTATTAATTTTAATTGGGGTTCTCTGTACAAAAAAAACGAAATTTTCTCCTTTAGATCACATTATTTTTGATATTATGATTCGTCCCAGCTATCCTACAATTCATCAACATTATTCTTTGTTTTTGTTTCTAGAATTTAAATAAATGTGCATTAATCATTTTTGTTTGAACATTTTAAAGTTACAAATTTACATATTTTTAGGACAAAGAATTTTTAAACCGTCCTGAAGTCCAAGCAGTTCTAGATCAAGGACAGCAAAGACAAGATCAAGGACAACAAAGATCAGATCAAGGACAACAAAGACAAGATCAAGGACAACCAAGACCAGATCAAGGACGACAGCAACACAGACAAGATTCAATTAAACCTAAACCTGAAGCTTCAAGATCAGAAACCCAGAATATTTGTAAGTATTTTTTAGTAGTTTTTTTTTACTAACGTAATTATCAAGGATTAATTTTATAAATAAATACTTTTGTTTAGATATAGACGTAAGTAAGTCTGATGACCGGCCTGCTGCGCCTGAAGTACGGCAGGGGTCATCAGCTGAGCCTGAGCTACGGCAGGGGTCCTCAGAATCCATGGATATCCCTATGCCGCGTTCTATTCTCTACCGTCCGTCGTCTTCCGAATCTTTAACATGTAACCTATGCCAGGTAAGCAACTTTTTTTTGATTAATGTTTAAAATTTAATTATCTTCTATACTTTTTGTTTTCAGGTTACAAATTTGGAGAACATTGAAATTCATAAACGCCATTTTTGCAAAAATAACCAAGGAGTATCGGAAGCTAACACATTATACAGGTATTATTAAATCTGAAGAGTTTATTATTCCTAGTTGCAGTACAGTACAGTTACTTTCTGGTTTTAGACCCAACAGTACAGTGTCGCATACCAAAGCAAGTCCAACTCATCGAAGACGATCTGACTCGATTAATGCCGCGCAACCGGCGCAGAAGAGACCGAGAACAGACAGTGTCTCTGCTTCTACTAGTCAACTGTTCTTCGAGACAGGTAAGGACATTAATTGATAATTCCGGTTCCATCGGGATTCCTCCCATGCAGAATTCCTCCCACGGGATTCCTCCCATGGGATTCCTTCCACCAGGATTCCTCTCACACTGGATTCCTCCCCCATGTGATTCCTCCCAAACGGGATTCCTCCCCAATAGGATTCCTCCCACACGGGATTCCTCCCACAGGATTCCTCCCACATGGGATTCCTCCCACAGGATTCCTCCCACATAGGATTCCTCCCACAGGATTCCTCCCACACGGAATTCCTCACACACAGAATTCCTCCCATTGAATTCCTCCCACTGAATACAGTGTACATATTTTAATACTTTATTGGAGCAGCTGACAATCTAGCTTCAAACAATCCTCCTGCCAGGCGAAAGTATAAAGTCCTATCATATAAATATAAAAAATGAGAAAAAAATATAGTATATAGTATATTTATAAAAAAAAATTTATTTTAGATTAGTTTACTAATTTTCTTTTGAATCAATATTTCCTATCTTTTAAAAATACTTCCACTTCTAAAATATTCTTTCCTAAAAAAAAATAAAAAAAGGCATGCTAAAATACTTGACCTCCTCGTAGTGCATGCTGGTTCAGACAGACAAAGTATTAAATCATACATGATCACTATAATATTATCAAATACAGGGATCTTATCAGATGTGGATCCTCAGTTTACAACTGTGGGAGGAATCCTGTGTGGGAGGAATTCCATGTGGGAGGAATTCCATGTGGGTGGAATCCTGTGTGGGAGGAATCCCATGTGGGAGGAATTCTGTGTGGGAGGAATCCCATGTGGGAGGAATCCTCTGTGGGAGGAATTCCATGTGGGAGGAATCCTGTGTGGGAGGAATCCTGTGTGGGAGGAATCCCATGTGGGAGGAATCCTGTGTGGGAGGAATCCCATGTGTGAGGAATTCTGTGTGGGAGGAATCCCATGTGGGAGGAATTCTGTGTGGGAGGAATCCCATGGGAGGAATCCCGTGTGGGAGGAATCCCGTTTTGGAGGAATCCTGTTGGGAGGAGTCCCATGGGAGGAAGCCTGTTGGGAGGAATTCCATGACTACCGATAATTCCATCTCATCAAATAATTTAAAAACTATTAAAAAAAGCAAGAACGGTTAGCAAAGAAATGACTGAACAGGAAAAACAAAAACATCAAAGAAATACAAATAAAAAAAATATTTCTTGTTAATTTTAAGTGCTGTCCGTTTTTTAGGACTAAACCCGATTTACAATGGTACCTTTTAAACCATCATCTGACCTCGAATGTGGAGGATATCGTTGTTAGTCTAGCTCAAAAGTGTTGTTAGCATAAATCTATAAGTCACCTTAACAGAGCAACTTTCATTGCAAGTGATCAATTTTCAAAGAGAAAAATATTGATAAATCACTGATTCTTGTCACACAAAGCTTCAAAGGGAAACGTTATTAATCGTACATTCTCCACATCATAAGTAACATTTAAACAGGACCATGTCCGATTCACATAGTTACTCTTAATCAAGGATGTAAGGCAAGGAAAGTCATTTCAGAAGTGTACACATCTTTAGTACTGCAGTGTACTGTCTCTGGGCGCTTATGTAAACACAAGACGGATGTCGAAGCCTGACATGGGATCCATCATTCACATAAAAAATCAATGAAATATTCTGGTCATAGGAAATTATTATGTGAATTATCAAAATTATCAAAATTTAATGCTTTTAACCTCCTCGGATACTAAACGAACACTGATGCATCTATTATTGTTTACAAATTCCGCCCAGAGAGAACTGGTTTCAATATGTACACAGAGTATACACAACCGCAATTGCCTTTCCTTGCCTTACATTCTTGCTCTTAATACCTTTATCTGATAGATAATATGAAACATATCGTTGTTTTTCTTGCTTTAAAAGTGTTAATTTTTTGGTTTGGAGGGTCACTTGAAATGCCTTGAACAGTCCCTTTAAAGATATTTATCCTTATTATTATATTCCAGGTAAAAGTGAAGGTCTACTACAGATTGCAACTGTACGATGTAGTCCTGATCATTCTAGATCATTTAGCGATCATTCTAGATCATCGACCACAACTGTTAGCTCCGTTTCAGGTAATAGTTTTAGATAGTTTTATCACCTTTTTTACTTTTTCTGCTAACATGGAAAATAAACGTTTCCCGAGAAAGAAACACCAAGAAAAATATTATTTTTAAGTAACGTTTTTTCCCTTTTTATCATAACTTTGAAGGAGATAATTTGATATTTTTTTTGAGTTTAAAGATAATTAATTGAATAGATAGTGTTCTAAGCATAAATAAATTTTTATGAATTTAATTCTCTGAGTTGTAACTTGTTAAAGCTTTAGTCATATTAAGATTTAAAAAATTAAGCATTATTTCAAGTTGTGTACCTACATTTATATATCTATGTATTCCTACTCCAACCTATTTATATATCTATGTATTCCTACTCCTACCTATTTATATATCTAGGTATTCCTACTCCAACCTATTAATATATCTTGGTATTCCTACTCCAACCTATTTATATATCTAGGTATTCCTACTCCAACCTATTTATATATCTAGGTATTCCTACTCCAACCTATTTATATATCTTGGTATTCCTACTCCAACCTACATTTATATATCTATGTAATCCTACTCCAACCTATTTATATATCTATGTATTCCTACTCCAACCTATTTATATATCTATGTATTCCTACTCTAACCTATTTATATATCTAGATATTCCTACTCCAACCTATTTATATATCTTGGTATTCCTACTCCAACCTATTTATATATCTATTTATTCCTACTCCAACCTATTTATATATCTATGTATTCCTACTCCAACCTATTTATATATCTTATGTATTCCTACTCCAACCTATTTATATATCTGTGTATTCCTACTCCAACCTATTTATATATCTATGTATTCCTACTCCAACCTATTTATATATCTATGTATTCCTACTCCAACCTATTTATATATCTAGGTATTCCTACTCCAACCTATTTATATATCTTGGTATTCCTACTCCAACCTATTTATATATCTTGGTATTCCTACTCCAACCTATTTATATATCTAGGTATTCCTGCTCCAACCTATATTTATATATCTTTGTATTCCTACTCCAACCTATTTATATATCTAGGTATTCCTACTCCAACCTATTTATATATCTTGGTACTACTACTCCAACCAATATTTATATTTATTTCAAGTTCTGTACCTAAATTTATATATCTAGGTATTCCTACTCCAACCTATTTATATATCTTGGTATTCTTACTTCAACCTATTTATATATCTAGATATTCCTATTCCAACCTATATTCATATATCTAGGTATTCCAACTCCCAACCTGTCTGGAATTCTGACCGGTATTAAACCGCTGCCACTGTTTTCTCTACCCGGAGTAAGGATGGATCCGAAACATGATGATAAAACTGTCCCATTTGTTCTTGGTATCCCTGGACCCTACTCACAACCCTCCAGTAGGCCATTGACCTCTTTAACCTCCAGCATATCCTTAACATCAACCTCTAGCCTCCAATATTCCAACTCCAGTTATCTTAGCGGAGTAAATCTCCCAACTCGTATAACAAGCAGTCCTACACAGTCCTTTCAAACCATCACCTCCCCTCCTCCCTCCCTCCCTAGTGGATATATACCTGCTGGTCAGCTTGGGTTCATTAAACCATCGGACTCCCTTCCAACTCTGCTGAGCCCTATACCCCCTAGGGAGCGTCACCTTTCAGCCCCTTCTAACAGATCTCCTAAACCTGACCCTAAACCAACTCTTGACATTGATGTTAAAAGACCTCAAAGTTTACCGCTTGGTGGTCCATTGTCACTGAAAAAGAACATAACTCTCTCGGGCGCCTCTTTAATCAGTCCAGAAACACCAAGGTAAGAGTTAATATTTAGAAATTATTTTAAATTAATCAAGAATTTTGAACAAAAATAACATGTTTCTTAATATTGTAAGAGCATAACCCTCCATGTAAATTGTAAAGATGACAATGCCCAATTCACAACGGTACCCTTGTCTGATCAAGTATGAATTAGAGATATCAATATTTATAATTTTGAAAATTAATTTCTTTCAATTGTTGTTTTCTACTAAAGTGCCCATTTCTGAATCAACATTTAAACCTAGAATAACGTTTTTTGATAAAATAAATGTTTCAAGGGTACCGTTGTGAATTGGGAATTGCCATCTTTGCATGAAGGGTCACTTGAAACTACTCGCACAGTCCCTTCAATGTAAACTTTGTTTTTTGTAGGCCAAAGAAGCCATATGTACTGCACTACCAGAACGGCACAGCGTACACATATCTGGGGTTAAAGTGTTCAACCAGAGTATTCTTTTGCTCAATTCATAAGGTTAGTTTTTAGATTTCAAGGATTTTACAGATCAAGTTCCGTGGATTTCTAAATTTTTTCTAATTTGTTAAAGAATTCAGAAAGTTGTTTTTTAGTTTTTAGTTTATATAAAACAGCTGATATTGATTTTTATGTTTAAAAAGGTTACTTGTTAATTGGATTTTTGGAATTATTATAATTTCTGGACATATTCTTCCAATTCATTTAATCATTTTGATCATTATTCATGTTTCTTTATTCTTATTTGTTCATTCATCATTTGAACTACCTATTCAGTAGTTCAATTTTTTATTTCAGGCTCAACCTAATTATGTAGAGTTGGAAAAGAACTCCACAGTATCAATGTACTCCAACTGGAAGGTATTCAGTAAGGACTCCCACCCCTCGGGACTACCTCCTCAGACCGGAATGGCATCATATATATCAAACCCTAAAGAAAATTACAAGGTAAAACAATTTACCATTCAAGAAATTACTGAGAAATATTTGAAAAAATAGTTTTTAAATTAAAGATTAAATCTATTTTTTTCACATTTCCTCCCAAATATGATACTTTTATATTTTATCGATTTAAAGAAAAATTTAGTAAATTTTTTTATTCATACAATTGTATTATAAAATCTTCAGTTTATAAAGGTTAATTTTATTAACCCTTTTAATAAATTCTAAATTTATCCAAATATGTAAATATCTGTTGTATTGAAGGACTTGTCTGAAATACATAAATATCTGTTGAATTTAAGTGCTTATTTGAAATATTTGAGTAATATTGAAGGGCATGTATGCTTCAATTATATTAAGTAAGTCCTGTATTATAGGGTTTCCTGCTTGTATGTAAATAAAAATGTATTAAAATATTACAGGGCTTGTATGAAATACATAAATATCTGCTAAATGACAGGGCTTATATGAAATATTTAAATAAAATTAAAGGGCATTAATAATATTAAAGGTGTCCTGTATTATAGAGCTTGTTTGTGTGTATATTCTAAATGTGCTAAAATATTAAAGGGCTTATATGACAGATGTAAATATTTGTTGTATTAAATACATGAAATACTTAGATATCTGCTGAATCTTATCTTATTAAATATTTAAATAATAGGAAAGGGTATTTATGAAATATTTCAATGTTATTAAAGGGCATGTAAGAAATATTTCAATTTTATTAAAGGGCATGTATGAAATATTTCAATGTTATTAAAGGGCATGTATACTGTGGCAGCTCCAGCTAGATCTCAGATGATAACCTCGCACTCCTCCACCTGGAGGGATAGAAGGGAGAATACAGAGAAACCAGAGGTTAGTAGTCACTTGAAGTAAGGTCAGAGGTAGTGATAGGTAATCAGTGGTAGTCATATTTAGTCAGAGGTACTCAAAGCCAGTCAGAGGTAGTCATATGGGTATGGATTTCCAGTGGTCAGAGGTAGTCACAGGTGGACAGGAGTAGTCATAGGTAGTCAGGAGTAGTCATTGGTAGTCAGGGGTAGTCATAGTTAGTCAGAGGTAGTCAGAAATAGTTTTGGGTAGTCAGAGGTAGTCAGGGGTAGTTAGAGGTAGTCAGGGGTAGTCAGAGGTATATAGGGGTTGTCAGAGGTATTTAGGGGTTGTCAGAGGTAGTCGAGGTAGTCAGAGGTATTCAGAGGTAGTCAGGGGTAGTCAGGGGAAGTCAGAGGTAGTCAGGGGTAGTCATTGGTATTTAGGGGTGGTCATCGGTATTTATGGGTAGTCAGAGGTAGTCAGTATATTTGTTATATTAAAGGAGGACAGCGTGAAATCTGTATGTTTGTTGTATTAAAGGAGGACAGCGTGAAATCTATGTATTTGTTTATATTAAAGGAGGACAGCGTGAAACCTATATATTTGTTTATATTAAAGGAGGAAAGCGTGAAATCTATGTATTTGTTTATATTAAAGAAGGACAGCGTGAAATCTATATATTTGTTTATATTAAAGGAGGACAGCGTGAAATCTGTAACTGCTGTGGAAGGAGGGTTTAAGAGTAGTGATGATAACTACACTTACATCAGAGGTAGTGAAATCATATTTATATTTAAAATTTTGATATTTATTTGGAACATATTGATATTTTTATATTCATCGAATCAAAGGTTGTCTTTTAATAATATTAATAATAATATATAACTAAATATTATAACATTTGAATAAATTATAACGATATTGAGAACTGTTTGGACGTTTAATAGATTTGATATGATTTTATTTCAAAATTAACCGACATACACAATAAATTCTTAAGGACTGATGAAAATAAAAATTAACAAACTTCATAATATACAGGGTGTCCCATAAAACATGGGAATTAAGTGACGAATTCGATATCGTCTTTGTTATGAATCAGCAGTGTAATGTAATACCTAATTTCAAAAGCCATACTATTATTATGTCTGCTAGAGTTTATTTTATGAGAAGGGTTGGTTAAAGACTGTAAAGTTGTGTCTATAATGTCTCCGCAAGATGAACAGTAAAGACGGACAAGTTTACTCTGTTTCTATACTGCAATTTTCTTGTTTTACTAAGTACACCCTTATGCAGTCAAAACATAAACAAACAAATTGTAAACATAGCAGACGAAACTCTTACAGATTACAGCTTTCTCAGTAGGTATAACTATACTAAATCAAAGAATTATTTAAAAAGACGATATCGAATTCGTCACTGAATTCCCATGTTTATTGGGACACCCTGTATGTTGCGCATTATACCAATTTGGATTTTGTATAATTATATATTAACCTAGGTCGAGGGCGTGGAAAGTATATTTGTGACTCGTGTGGAATCCGTTGCAAGAAACCGTCAATGTTGAAGAAGCATATTAGAACTCACACCAACGTGAGACCGTACACCTGCAAGTATTGCAACTTTAGTTTCAAGACTAAAGGGAATCTGACCAAACATATGAAGTCCAAGGCACACAGTAAGAAGTGTGTAGAGCTAGGTAAAGGGAATGATAATGATTTTTAATAAGGTTTTCAGGATTAGTCATTAATGTCTGAGAGAACCGGTTTAATAGATTTAAGGGAACTGTTGTGGATGATTAATTGCGCCACGAATTATTATTATTATTATAATTATTATTATTATTATTATTATTATTATTATTATTATTATTATTATTATTATTATTATTATTGTTATTATTATTATTATTATTATTATTATTATTATTATTAATTTGCCCGATTTACAAGGGAACCCTTTATAATGATATCCTTGGTAGAATTCAACACTCTTTATGATAGAAAACCCAACGATATCTTCTTCATTGTTGCTCACTGAACGGAGTAAAGGGAACCGTTGTGAATTAAACACGTTCACTTTAATATCGATCAATTCGTAATCATTGCTTTAAATAATACAATTTTACAATTTGTTCAAATATTTTGGTATTTTAAGGGGTTTTAAATAGAGGCTAAATACGGTTCTAGATAACCACTTCTGTAGAAAATATTGTAACCAATTGTATCAAATTTTAATTTTTATTTTGATTCCACATTCATATTTCTAAAATATTGCCTGGACACATGTCAAAATAAACCGGTTTTTTCTTCTTCATACTTCTTCGAATGATATTAATCTTCAAATTTTCAAATGGTTTCGTTGTTCTATTTCATATGAACAACAACTCGACTAATCGGGTGCAAGGGAAGGTTTATGGTTGGTTGAAATTTTAATTGATTGCTACAAGAATATTTGAGACTTTTATTAGTTTCATGATGTACGAAGAAAAGTTGGTTTCATTGAATTGGAAAGCAACATTTATAAGCTAGAGTTTATAACAATACAGTGGTGTTGCAAAGCGTCATAAATAACTATTTATACCACTGTTATTTTGGTTCGCAGTTTTATAGAGTTTTTGGACAGAAATTTTCTCTTTATCGAGATGGTTCAAGCCTTTTTAGATTTAATTTTGTCTCGAGCTTTAGCGAGGGACAAAATATTATTATTATTATTAAAGGACAGCAATATAATCTAAAAAGCTGAGAACTTTCTCCAAAAACTTAATAGCACGTCGTGCCAAAATAATAGTAGTGCTATAGGTAATTTTATGAAACTTTGTTATTTTAATGGCTGTTTCTAGATCAAATAATCGTTGAAACAAAGTAGAAGTCAAAATATAAAGTTGATTTCAATTTAAATTGAAAAAATATTTTGGAAATATCCTGAATTTTGTTGAGAAAATCCGGGAACCAATCAGAACTTTAAAGCACACGTGCTATAATGTACAGCTAATTTAACATTATAGCATGATGATAGCACGTTCATTATGAAACTCACGATGAAATTTCTTAAAAGTCTAAATAGGATTTTTATGTCGACTGTTTGTACTAGGTATTGTTCCTGTACCGACAAGTGTAGAGGATTCTCAACTTGACGACAGTAAGAGTTCCAACGAGAACAATATAGCCGGGGACTCTGATACAGATGACGGGGAGGACGTGGATGATCTTGAGGAGGATGAAGAGGATGAGGTGGAGGAGAAATATGATGCTAGCGAGGGAGGAGGAGGGGCGGCGGCGGGACTAGGTTTCCAGGGATCACTAGGTCTTGCTCCAAGATTTCCCAGATTCTCCTCTTATCCTTTTAACTCCAGTGCAGGTTAGATTTAGTTTAATTTAAGTGTCCTGAATAGATCATCTTCATCCGTCAATGCAAACATTTGAAATACCGAGACAATCTCTGGGCAACTGAGCAAGTTGTATCATTGTATGCATGTAGACGGAGCAAACGGGACAGTGCACTGTACAGTGTACTGTACAATAATGAATCATCCCCATATCCCTCACTAGCAAGAGCAATGTGAACCATACAACACTAAAGCTCATACATTGGACAGGGACATGAACCTGTTATTAACCGAAACTAAACTTTTTAAATTAAATACAATCCCTTTATTTGAACTACATGATAAACAAATGAAATCAGACGCGAACTCAAGTGGGCTTTGGGGGATTTATTCCCCTCTGGATCAGTAAAATGGATAGATTCCAGCGGGTGCTGACTGGCGACTGCTGAGCCCTTCTGAAAAAAAACAAGCCCTCCCTGTACACATTCCTGAGTACACCCTCTTAAATGAAACCTTTATTTTTAATAATAATATACAAATATTTTAGAAATAGACACATTTATCAAAATATATACTCACATATTTGAATACGAGTCAAAACATGGCTAGTTTTTTCATTTACTTTTCTCAGAGTTTACTAGTTCGTAGATTTATTTTTTTTTCGTGGATTTCTTCCTTGCAGACGATATTTACTCCGCTACAATATCTTGATTATTCATGTCTAGGAGGAACACCTAGTAGCATAGAGAAGGACAAAATGAGTGTGAAAATGAACCTACACCAGCAGGATCAAGAAAGAGTTAGTAAAATTACTCAGCTGGCTAGCGGTAAGTAAGACTATAATAATCAGAATTGTAGTATCTTTGTAAATAAAGAAGCTGGAAAAATAATGGGGAAATCTTTAAATTTCAGTGAAAAGAAGAAGATTCGATAAAAAAATAAGTATTTAGTAGTTGAGGGGTAGAAAGTACGATGGGGGGGGGGGTAGTTTATGCGGGTGTGTGTGTGTGGGCTTGAGTGGGATATGGACAAACCTTTGTTGAGGCTTTCTACTACGTAGAAGTTTTGTTGACAAATACGTTTCTTAGAAAAATTCCATTAAGCCTCATACTTCCAGAGTTTTATAGTTTAAACTTTAGATTTCTTAAAACCTAATACATTTTGATAATTAGATGATTATCAATAATGTTTTCCAAAAATATAATTAGTATGCTGATTGGAATTTTTTATATGTTAAAATTAAGTTTATCAAGAAAAACTAATCCTAAAATTTTACTTATTATCATAAATCATCATATTTTCGCATGTTTTTGTTAAATATGATTTTTTGTTCAGGAGTAGGCTACCAGCCGGAAATAAAAACTGAACCGGAAACAGTATACACCGGAAATATGGACACTAGGTAAGAACTATTGATCCCATTGAATGATGTTCATTTGAATTGAGATGATATAGCTGCAATTATAATGTATTAAAATGTATATTAAGGATGACCGCTATGATTTTGATGTATTTATAGGATGACTGCTATGATTATGATATATATATAGGATGACCGCTATGATTATGATGTATATATATATAGGATGACCGCTATTATTATGATGTATGTATAGAATTACCGGTATGATTATGATGTATATATAGGATGACCGCCATGATTACGATGTATATATAGGATGACCGCTATTATTATTATGCTTAGATTGGTTGACCGCGATGATTATGATGTATATATAGGATAACCGCTATGATTATGATGTATATATAGGATGACCGCAACGATTATGATGTTTAGATAGGATGACCGTTATAATTATGATGTATTTAGGATGACCGCTATATGACCTCTATGCTTATGATTTATATATAGGATGACCGCTTTGATTATGATGTATGTATAGAATGATCGCGGTGATTATGATGCATCTATAGGATGATCGCTTAGATTATGATGTAGGTTGCCGTTTATGATCATGATGTATGTTTTAATAACCGCCATGATCTATATTTACATGTATAGGATGACCGTTGTGCCTGCAAGGTCAAGTTATCTGCATGAACCTGGATTTCAGCTGTCGCAGTATCCTACTCAATCTGACCCACAGCAGCCACATTATCCAACACAACCTAATCCACAGCTGCTCGGCAGCAAGGAAAGATATTTTCATAACAACATACCTGAGAAAGCAAGAAATGGCGATAAAAAATTCCTTCACGTTAAGGAAAGGTAGTGTGGCCGGGGTAAGGATTGTGAATGTCAAATATGTAAATTAGAATTATAAACATTTCTCCTTTTGTACCTTAGTATTGTACTTTAAAAAACAAATTTGGCTAATAAAGGATTTGAGGATGTAAATTGTACAATTAGGTGAAAAGAAACCAAAGAAGCAAAATTATAAAAGTGCAGGGATTCTTTTAAGTTATGAAATATCTTGATGGTTCAGATGGGTTCTGATCTTAACTCACCCTCCAGCCTCTACACTTCTCGACCTAGATTCATACCTGGTGAACCTCCAGGTCAACCCTCCAATAGCCTCCGATATCCTCCAAATCTACAGAATCCTCTCTCCGACCTTCAATATCGTCCTAGTCCCCAAATTGCCTCCACTGGTCTGCAGTTTGCTCCTTCCAACCTCCAGTATCCTTCATCTAGTCTTCGGCATCCGGCCTTAAGCCTCCAAATTCCCCCGGGTATCCTCCAACGTCCTCCATCTAGCCTCCAAACTTCTGGACCTGAATCTGAAAACTCAGAGCGACTTCAAACATATTTACAGGTTTTCTTTTTTACATTTATTTTTTCAAATTAGAAAATTACTCTCTTTCAATCAAATGCAATGTAGTCGATTGCTTTCAAGTTTTTTTTTGATTATGAAAAAAACGTAATTTTAAAAGAAAAAAAAATGAAAATATCATTTCCAAATTCTAAAAAATGCCATTTTAATAGAAAAATAATTGATGTTTATGATCTGTGAGCCATGAAGACTAGACATCACTCATAGAACCTATCCACCTTATGATTTTTTGATTTTTGATTTATTGGTGATCTTCCTGTGTCACCCTAATGAAGAGCCGGGAGCTGCCGACCATAGCAGTGTTGATCGGGATTTATTGTTCGAGCCGATTCTGTCCACCTATAGGACTGAATCCTAGTCACTATTTGCTTATAATAATAGTATTAATACAAAATGATCTCGGCATAATTGTCAAATTTCTGAGACCTCTAAACATCTAATTTATATTTTAGGAATACGCTGCTTTTAAAGCTAAACAAATCAATACCCAGTTCCAATCAAAGGTGAACTTGTTATTTTTATTTTCCAGATCATTCCTTTTTTCTTTAAATCCTCGTTAAATCCTATCAGAATATTTATTATCAATTAAACAAATCTATATATATTGTATGTATATTGGTTTATAGTTTGTCAAATTTTGATTGGGGAAAAATAAGCTCCAGGCAAAACTGGGTTCTAACTTCCCAAGCCACTCTAAGTTATAAATTACAAAAATATGATTAAACTTTTTTCTTCTTCTTTTATAGATAGTAAAAGAAGAACTACCTGAATCTGTTGAAGGAGAGTCTAGGGCAGATATAAACAATCCCACACCTCCCAACCAGCCTCAACCCTTCCGCCCTGTGGCAGCTGATTGCCCTGATATTGACGTGGCAGATGAATCTCAGGATTCTGAGGCGGGTACAAGGAAAGAATATGTTCATAGTTTCGGCCATCAGACAGATTCAATACCACAGGTTTATTATTATTGTTATTGTTATTGATATTATTATTATTGTTGTTGTTGTCGTCGTTGTCGTTGTCGGCATCATTATTGTCAATATATCGTCATTAGCATCCATATTGTCATTATCGTCATTATCGTCATTATCGTCAATATAGTCATATAGTCATTATCGTAGTTATTGTCGTTATCATTGTTATCGTCGTTATCTTCATTATCTTTGCTATTGTTGTTATTGTTGTTATCGTTGTTATTGTCGTTATCGTCGTTATCATTGTTATCGTCGTTATTGTTGTTATCGTCGTTATCCTCGTTATTGTCAATATTGTTTTATTGTCATTATCGTCATTATTGTTATTATCGTTATTATCGTTAGCTACGAATCTTGTAAGTTACATGGAAAGACACGGAATGTACATAGATGCACTGAAAGTTAAAAATTGTTATTATTGTTAGTATTATTATCATTATTATCATTATCATCATAATTATTGTCTGTATTTTTATCCTTATTTTTATCATTTATAATTTTCATGTTATTTGTATAATTATTTGTAATGTTTAGTATTTAATTGTTAAGAACGTAACAATGAACGTGAAAGATATTCCGAACTTCCTGCCTGGGCATACTCTACCCCCACCACCAGAGTTTAATATTCCAACCATCAATAAGGAACTTGATTCAAAAATATTTATCACCATTATTGTTTATTTTCCGCCATCTTGGATTGTAAGCAATTTTTACCACCATTTTAAAATCTTTCACCATTTTTCTAGTGTTCTTAAATTTAATAAAAAAATATTTTCAGAACTCAAATATGGGGGGGGGGGCACACTTCATGTTTTTGATGATGAAAATTTGAATGAATGCTTTAACAGGCCGAAAGTCCTTTAAGAAAACCTGATTTAAAAGCGCGTGTGTCAGATACCGGAAACAGACCTGCGGAAATAATCGGCCGACAGCAGGATTCGGCCGGAGTTGGTGGTGGCCGGTCTACGGATAGTCCGGCAAGCACGAGTTCGACAGAGAATGACGAGGGCCGCGCTACTCGACAAATTGAAATATTTCAAATTAACGAAGACGGGAAGAGTGTTTGCGGGATTTGTAGCAAGGTAACTAACTTCTACTGAAAGATTTCGAATTACAATCATATAATTTTTTTTAAAATGTTTTAAACACTGTTGGACTCGTTGGACTAGTATATAAGTGAGGAACGGGGGTAATTAGAATAATATATTATCAGAAAATATAAGTTACCTTTTAATAAACAAAAACAATACAAAGTAATGACTTGAAATTCTAATTGAAATTTGAATTTGATATGAAATTTCAACATTACAGAGGTAATGTTTCCCCAGCTGTTAGGTATATATTTCATGTTTTAGGAGAACAAAAATTATTTTTAAAGGTATCATAAAGTGGTGAAAAAAAACTTGGCAGTTGATGTTTAAGTTTTGTGTTGTTTCGGCAGATCATCAAATGTTTGTTCTTCCCAGTGACGAGGGAGAAGGGGGGGGGGGGTTGATTCTACATAAATATGTATATTTATAACATTTTAATATTTTAGATCTTCTCTAAATCCTCACAACTTCGTCTTCATGTTAATATTCATTACTTCGAGCGCCCGTTCAGATGTGACTCCTGTGCTGTTAGTTTTAGGTAATTTAGTTTTTCTCAAAATTATTTGAAATACGATTTTTTTCTTCAAACTTTTGTTTATTTATTCATGTAAGGGGGAAAACGCGTTTTTAAAAACTTTAGCTTTTAACTGAAAGAAAGAAGATTAACGAAATGTCGGTCCCTCCCTTTTAAAATTGTTCCTCATAGTTTTAAATTATATACAGTATCCTCATGAAAGCCTAGTTTTTAAAAACTTTTGGAGAAGAAAATGCGCTAAATTTATATCATGTGACGTCATTCTTCAGGACTAAAGGTCATCTTCAGAAGCATAAGAGGTCAGTAGGACACTTCAACAAGGTCAACATCAACGCAACCTTTGGGGCTCCGTCCACTGACAACCCCAGGCCCTTCAAGTGTGTAGACTGTATGATAGCATTCAGGTAGGTCTTGTTTGTTTACATTTCAACCTGATATTTGTTTACGTTTTAACTTTTTTATTGTTAACATTTAAACCTTTTTATTGTTTAAATTTCAAGCTTTTTATTGTTCACATTTAAACTTTTTTATTGTTTACATTTCAAGCTTTTTATTGTTTACATTTGTTTACATTTAAATCTGGGGATTGTTTACATAATTTAAACCTGCATTTTGTTTACATTTCAACCTGTTGTTTTTATACATTTCTACCTTCTGTTTGTTTAAATTTCAACCTTTTGTTTGTTTACTTTTTAACTGTGGTTTGTTTACATTTCTAACTATTGTTTGTATAAATTTCAACCTGTTGTTTGTTTACATTACAATCGGTTGTTTGTTTACATCTCAACCTTTTGTACCTGTTTGTTTGCATAAAAAATTAATTTTTACATATTAAGGATCCATGGACATCTAGCAAAACATTTAAGATCCAAACTGCATATAATGAAGCTTGAGTGCCTGGGAAAACTGCCTATTGGCATGTATGCTGAAATGGAAAGACTAGGAACTAACCTAAACGAGATTGATACAACCGACTGCGAGAACTCGTTAGAAAGTTTACAGGTTGGTGTAAGCCTTAGTGTAATTTAAAGGGACGCTAATGCAAAGATGACAATGTCTGAGTTTCAACGGTAGCCTTAAAAGCTTTGTCTGATCAAGTATGAATCAGACATGCATGATTTTGATCAATTTAAACAGCGATTTAATTTGGGGCTTCTCGGCGAAAGTGATTCGCACATTTCTTACTTTTTATTTTTAATAGAGAAATTGACAGAAATAGATTCTATTCTAGCAAAACGCATGATCTTCCATATTTTTTAACAGATTAAGGTTTCAACGGTACGGTTGTAAATCGAACATTTTCATCTTTGCATGTGGCATGTGGGGTCACTAAAAATTACCCTTTAGTCTGTTTTTATCAAAAAAAATATTTTGTTAAAATGTTACAGTTTTACAAGACTTTTAATGTTTAGCAAATGGCAGTGAAGTTGTATGAGAAGGATCCGAGTAAGCTGACAAGTCTGGAGGATGGAATCCCGAGTATCGGAGCTGGATCTGATCTCTCCGAGGACGAGGATTCAAACCCTGCTCCGGAGACCGGGTTGCAGCAGACCCAGGAAAACTTGAACCTGAATCCTGAAACAGTTCTTAATCCTGATATTAAAGAAGAACCCGGGGTTGAGGTATTTATTTAGATATGAATTTTTTAAACAAAACATAATTTTTATATGAAAAGTTATTATTTTTAATGGGAGTATCGGAAAACCAGCTTTTTATTCTATTTGAATATTTTGTTGTTGTGTTTGATCATTATTTACTATTATCTCATATTCCAGATGGGACAGGAGGAAGTTAGGCATGACCATGAGAGACTTCATGCCAGACAGACCCCAGAGTCCATTTTACAACCCTCTGAACAGTTGAGAAGTACACCTGAACAACAGTTAATAAGAAGAACACCTGAACAACAGTTAATGAGGAGAACCCCGGAACAATTTACGAAAAATCCGCAAGAGGCGTACCAAAAAAATCCACAAGAACAGTTTCTAAGACGGCCCCCGAGTAATCCGCCAACATTTTTGTCTCAGGCTTCGTTTCAGCCTGGGGCAAGGATGGAGGACGGCAGGGATTTTAGCACGAGGCCGGGGAGAGATGCAATTTATTCACCTTCCTTTGTTAACTATGAATCACAGGTAGAATTTTCAAAATAACTTGTTATTTTGAAATTGTCATTTAATACTTCTTTATTCTTCAAATGTTATTTCATTTTCAGGGTTCAAGAGTTCTTTATGAGGAACGAGTTATTATGGACGAAGGACGGAGAAGGGGTGAGAGAATGATTATGGACGAAGGACGAAAAAGGGATGAAAGACCGATACGTGATGAGGGACGGAGAAGGGATGAGGGAATGATTATGGATGAAGGACGGAGAAGAGATGAGGTACGGATGATGAATGATGAAAGAATGAGGGAGGAAGACATGAGAAGAGATTCTGCAAATATTGTTTGTCATATTTGTAGTTTGGTTCTCCCGTCAGAATCTAGTTTTCAGCAGGTAAATAATGGATATTCGAGATGTTATTGAGCGAGGGTAAGCATTAAAAACCCTTTCGAAACAAATTATTAACTTCCAACTTCACTGTCGAGACATTCTAACCATTTCTATTAATATTTTTAAATTTTACAAAGATGTTAAAATTAAGAATTGTTTTAAGATATATTTTTTTCAGCATCTGGCGACTCATAGCAAACCTAGACCGTACATCTGCCAGCACTGTGATGCAGGGTTTAGTTCAGTTCATCAACTTAATAGTCATGTAGCCTTGCATCAATCATACCAGAATTAGTGTCTCCTATCGGAATTTAAAATTGCGCAAACTTGTGCAGAATTACAGGGCTCGCAATTGCACGTAAGAAAAACAATGGAATAATATTATTTTGTATTTTATATGCAATTCTCAATATCCTGCATCTTATACACTTTATGTACATTGTACGCTGCACGGGGTACAGAATAATATATTGATTCAGTCTGTTATTTAAAATTCATTCTTTCTACTTACCTTGTTTAATATTTTTTTAATTTAAATTAAAGATTCAAAAATTGAAAGAGAAGAGAACATAGATTTTCAATGCTTAATTTGTTAGGTCTCCCTCGGGAACTAACGTTGACTTTAGATATATAATATTAAAATACAAATTATATAAAGGCTCGTGAAGTTTATAATATTTGATGATATATTATAAATGCTATTTTGTAAACTGTGATTTAAATAGTTCTAATATAATTTCAATAAATACATTCAGAATTAGAAATATTGATATTTTCGAATATAAATTTATAGTTTTTTATGTAAATATCTATTCGTATTCATGAAAATATCAAGACGTTATTAAATATATCTAGTCGTTTTCATGAAAATATCAAGACGTTTGAAACATATTTAGTCGTTTTCATGAAAATATCAAGACATTTTTAAACATATCTAGTCGTTTTCATGAAATTATCAAGACGTTATAAACTATATTAAGTCCTTTCTATGAAAATATCGTCATTATTAATCATATCTAGTCGTTTTCATGAAAATATCATGACGTTATTAAACATATCTAGACGTTTATCATAAAAATATAAACACTTTTTTTTTCTAAAATATAAAGTAGCTAACCAGTAACCATAAAAATGTGAAGAATTTTTTTATTGTTAAGTTAAATGGATTCAAAACGAAAATTGATGAAGTAGAAACGGTTTAAATAACGGTTTAATAATTAGTAGGCTATAACCACCTGGCCACCCCTGAGTGTCCACAAATAAATTCAGCCCAATCGGTCCAGCCGTTTGGCCGGCTATATACAATATATATATATATATATACACGAATATTTTGTTTTTTATGGATTTCAGATAAAATGTGAAATATATAATATAATCAGATGGGTCTCCAAACTAATTTAATTGAACCAAAAATGTATTATTTGCGACAGCAGGAAATGTTGGTATTTTATTGACAAAACTTAAGTTTTATTTTCAGATAGAATGGCAGAGATGGTAAAAAACGAATCCGATGTTAAGGACGTTGAGACAACCTCTACTGTAGAGGAAACATGTTTTGTTGATATACAAAAAGATGAAATAAAGCTGGTAAATACAGTAGTTCAAGGTAAATTTTATTTTAACTAGAAATTCAAGGCGCTTCGCGCCCTTCTTTCTAGGCTTTTAGGGCGCTACGCGCCCATCTTCTATTTAAATTGTGAACATGTTCTTTTTGTTTACATTTCAAAACAAAGATGAAAAAAATTTTGCGGATTTTTAAAAAAAATTCGCGGATTTTCAAAAATTTAAATTTTTTTACAAAATTAAAAACCTTTAAAACACAAAGTTTTAAAATTTCAATCATTCATAAACCTTCCCTGGAGTCCCTAGATGTCCCACAAAAAATTTGGGCCCGATCGGTTCAGCCGTTTTGACGTTTATTGGATACAGACAGACAGACAGACAAACAAACAAACAGACAAGCCAAATTTATATGTAGATAGGAATTACGAATTAAAAAATGTAACAGTTTCTATTTTATAAGCCACACCTTTTTTGAGAAAACCTATGGGTAAATTAGGCTGAAGAAAATTAAACGTTTTTTTTCAAATTTCGATTTTTTAATAATTCCACGGGCAACACCGAGCACTTACGCTAGTCTATATATTATATATTTAAAACTCTTTTTGAATAAAATGTGAAGTTTAAAAACTGAAATATTTAAAGGGTGTCTTTGAAAAAAATTGTTTTAGCCCAAGTAATAAATTTTGCGGAAAATCCGCGGAAATTCCCAGGAATCTTTCACAGGAAAATCCGGTGAAAATGTCGACAGCTATTCCTAGGAATTTCTCATAACCCATTCCGAGGAACCAGGTCCGAGGAATTTCTTGTAACCCATTCCGAGGAAATTCTCATAACTTTATCCAAGGAATTTCTTGTAACCAATTCCATGGAATTTCTTGTTACCAATTCTGCAGAAAAACCGGAGAAAATGTCGACCAGCGATAAGTTCTTCAGAACCAATTCCTGGGAATTTCCTGGGAACTATTCCCAAGATTTTCTCAAGAGTTCCTCAGGAATATCTGCATATTCCTGAGTAAATTCACTACCCAGGACTCAGGCCAAATAGTAGTGAATAACTTAACAACTATATTGCCCCTCCAACTTTTTAAAAGTATAACCATCTTTTTTAGTTAGAAAGTTATAGTTGTTTTTAATCTTACTGAAGTTGTCACATACTTTGCTTATTCAGACAACTGAATTGTAAAGAAAAAATAAAAAAATAAAAAATTTCTAATTTTTTTTAAAAAGATGGTTCTAAAGTAAATTATCATTTTTTATCAATGAGGATGCAAAAAAAAAGATTTAGTTTGGGCAGTGCCAAATAGAAGAGAACCTCAGAGACACCTATTGGAGAAAAACGGAACTGGAAAATTCTGTCTTGAAGTCCTGAGAATTTCTCAAGAATTTCCGGAGAACTATTCCTGAGAAATTCTTAGAAATTTCTTGAGAAAAATTCCAGAGAAATTCTCAGGAATTTCTCGAAATTTATTCTCTTATTTAATTCCCTAAAAATCCGTAAACTTGGTGACCAAGTCCTTAGAATTTCTCAGGAATTTCCGGAGAAGCATTCAGGAGAATTTTTCAGGAATTTCTTGGGGTGAAATTCCAAAGAAATTCCCAGGAACTTCTCGAAACTAATTCTTTTATTAAATTCCCCTTAAAATCTGTCAACATGGTGACCAAGTCCTAAGAATTTCTCAGGAATTTCCGGAGAAGTAATCAGGAAAAATTCTCAGGATTTTCTTAGGGTGAAATTCCGGAGAAATTCCTAGAAATTTCTCGAGACTAATTCTCTTAATAAATTCCCCTAAAATTCCGTAAACATGGTGACCAAGTCCTAAGAATTTCTCAGGAATTTCTGGAGAAGTAATCAGGTGAAATTCTTAAGATTTTCTTGGGGTGAAATTCCGGAGAAATTTCTAGGAATTTCTCGAGACTAATTCTCTTAATAAATTCCCCTAAAAATCCGTAAACATGGTGACCAAGTCCTAAGAATTTCTCAGGAATTTCCGGAGAAGTATTCCGGAGAAATTCTGAAGAATTTTGTGGGGGAAAATTCCGAAGAATTTCTCAGGAATTTCTCGAAACTGAGTCTCAAAACTGTGATCCCAAAAAAATCTCCCATCTCGGGTAGCAATTCTGGGGAATTTCTCTAGAATTTCCGAGGAATTAGTTACAGGAAATAATTCTCGAGAAATCCCGGGAAATTCTTCAATGATAGTTGGAGAATCTGGGGAAATTCCTCACTTTTGTTACTTTGGAGGCTTTTAATTTTAATGGAGGCAAATTTTTCAAAATTTTATCATCCATAAACCTTCCCTGGCCCCTGGGGTCACGCGATCTCACAAACAAATTGGGCCCGATCAGTTTAGCCGTTTTGACATTTATTCGATTCAATCATACAGACAAACGATATTTCACCAGGAGGAGGGGACTGTATGAGTCCTCAATTGAAGCGCAGAAATTAGGTTTTCAATCTCAAGTTTCGCTTTCAAATTTTTACGGTGATAACAAATTAAGGTGGTGGAGATAACTACTTGAGGAGCAAGCATGGCGCAAAACACGTTTGGGTGGCTGTGATTACCAATTGATGAGTTCTGCACTTCCCCCCCTTGTGTTTTAGCTAGTGAAACGGCTGAACCAAATTTACTGAACATTTTTTAAACTCGGAATATTTTTTTGAGAAAATCATGGATTTCATTATATTCAATATACATGAAAGTTTATAGATAAACTTATAAGTAATAAAAGAAAGTAGAAATAACTAATGAACTATTTAGAAGAAAACCCGGAGTATGAATTGGATCCTCTTCAATCTGAACCAAAGAGAATCAGGAAAAGTCAACACAGGTATTCATGTTCTCAATGTGAATATTTTGCATCAACAGCAAATAATCTGAAGATCCATGAAGAAAGTAAACACAAAGAAGTTAGATATCCTTGCTCTGAATGTGAGTATCTCGGAACTACAGCAGGTGCTCTGAAATTTCATGTTGAAAGTAAACATGAAGGAGTGAGATATCCATGTTTGCAATGTGAATATGCTGCAACGACAGCAAGTTATCTGAAGAAACATGTTGAAAGTATACATGAAGGAGTGAGGTATCCATGTTTGCAATGCGATTATACCGCAGCTCAAGCAAGTCACCTGAAAAAACATGTTAACAGTATACATAAAAGAGTAAGGTATCTTTGTCCTAAATGTGAGTATAGTGCAACTCAACCAAGTAATCTGAAGATTCATGTTGAAATGATACATGATGGAGTGAGATATCCTTGTTTGCAATGTGAGTATGCGGCAACTACATCAAGAAATCTGAAGAACCATGTTGAAAGTAAACATGAAGGGTTAAGATATCCTTGTTCCCAATGTATGTATGCGGCAACTACAGAAAGGAGTCTGAAGATCCATGTAGAAAGTAAGCATGAAGGAGTGAGATATGAATGTTCTCAATGTGAATATTCGGCAATTACAGCTGGTTATCTTAAGAAACATGTTGAAAATAAACATGAAGGAGTGAGATATCCATGTTCTCAATGCGACTATGCCGCAACTCGAGCAACTCATCTGAAAATTCATGTTGAAAGAAAACATGGAGTACGATATCCTTGTTCTCAACGCGACTTTGCCGCAACTCAAGCAAGTCATCTAAAGAAACATGTTCAAAGTAAACATGAAGGAGTAAGTTATCCTTGTCTTCAATGCAACTATGCCGCAACTCGAGAAAGTTATCTGAAGAAACATGTTGAAATTAATCATGAAGGAGTGAGATATTGTTGTTCTGAATGCGAGTATGTTGCAACTAGAGCAGGCAATGTAAAGAAACATTTTGAAAGTAAACATGAAGGAGTGAGATATCCTTGTTCTAAATGTAAGTTTGTTACCACCAGTACAGACAATTTAAAGTATCATTGTAAAATTAAACATGAAGGAGTGAGATATCCTTGCTCACAATGTGATTATGCTGCAACCACTGCTGGTACTCTAAAGAAACATGTTGAAAGTAAACATGAAGGAGTGAGATATCCTTGTTCACTATGTGAGCATGCTGCAACCACAGCAGGTGCGCTGAAGATTCATGTTAAAAGTAAACATGAAGGAGTAAGATATCCTTGTTTACAATGTGAGCATGCTGCAACTACGGCAGGTGCTCTGAAGATACATGTTAAGAATATACATACACATAGTAGTGAGATATCCTTGTTCTAAGTGTTATTATATTTCAACTCTAGCAGGTGCTCTTAAGATTCATGTTAAAAGTACACACGTTAAGAATGAGATATTAGTAATCTCAATGCGACTTTGCCGCAACTCAAGAATGTTGAAAGTAAACATGAAAAAATTAGGTATCCTTGCCCTAAATGGGAGTATATCGCAACCCAAGCTTGTGATCTTAAGATTCATACTAAGAGGAGTTATAAATGTGATTTTGCTACAACTGCAGTAAGTATCAAGAAGAATCATGTTGAAATAAAATATCCATGATTTAAATGTAAGTGATTTAAAGAGACATGTTGAAAGAAATACAAAGGAGTGAGATAGCCTTGTTCTCATTTTGAGCACACCGAAACTACAGCATGCGCTCTGAAGATTCATGTTGAAAGTAAACATGAAGGAGTGAGATATCATTGCCTTCAATGTGAGTATTCCGCAACTCAAGCAAGTGTTCTGGTGAGACATGTTGAAAGTAAACACGAATGAGTGAGATATCCTCGCACTGAATGTGAGTAGCTTCAAGTTCAGCAGGACATTTGAAGATTCATGTTGAAAATAAACTGAAATGTGTGAGCTAGACATGTTCTCAATGTGAGAAGCTGCAATTTCAGCAGGTGATCAGAAGAGACATGTTAAAAATAAACAGAAATGTGTAAGATTGACATGTTCTCTATGTGAGTATGTTGCAATTTCAGCAGGTGATCAGAAGAGACATGTTAAAAATAAACAGAAATGTGTAAGATTGACATGTTCTCTATGTGAGTATGTTGCTATTTTAGCCTTGAGACAGGATTAGAATAATTATTATTTGCATGAGCTGCTTTGAAGTTCAAAGTTAGTTTGATTTTAAAAAAATTGTAATGCCCATTTTTTTGTCTTAGTTTTGTAAGAATAATTTAATTTTGAAAAGTCCTCATCAGTCAAATTCGATAACTTACTCGTTCCATCAGCCACTCGCTCTAAATACTGATATGTAAGGCTCAAGGGGAGGGAGCCTCATTTACTGTAATCCTGAATTTTAAATGATATCTTTAATTTCAATATATTACAGATGTTTATGTTACAAAAATCACATTTTAGAATGATGGTTGATCTTTTATTGATTTATTTATTTAAAATGTTATATATTACACCCATTTAGTTCTCTTATCTTCAATCTGACAAATTAAGTGTTCCAAAGAAATTCAATTTTATGTAAAAAATATAAATTATATTAATGTAAATTAGATGATGACATAGACAAGGTATTATGGTCAGGACAAGGTATTATAGCTAAACGAAATAATGATAATAATAAATCCTAATTAATTTATCGGTTTTAGTGAAAAAAGGATTAATATTTTTTTGAAATATGATTTTCTAATATGAAAAAAAAACAAGATGGGAATGAGTAATATAGCAAGTAAGCCGAGTACATAGTTTGAGTTTTGGCGAATTTTCTTTTACCTTTTTCCTGTATTTCAAAACTAGTTTCTTAGCAGTACTTTTTTAACTTCAAAGGGGGAAGTTCTGAAACTTTTGTAAAAAGTAATTTATTTTTTTTTGGAAAAAATATAAAGTGGGTTTTTTTTCTTTTTAAAATCAACATAATTTTAATTTTGGGGGATGGATTATAATAAATATACTCCTTTGGTAAATCATTTATATGTTTAGATATGTTAAATTCCGGACAGGAAACTGTAGATAGTCAAATTGTATTTTGTCCTGATTTACACACTGAGTTAATTATAAATAATGTTTTATTTTTTACGAATTCTATGATTCGGGTTACTTTGCTTTTCTTTATTTACTTTTTAGATAGAATGGCAGATATTATGAAGAAAGAATTAGATATTACGGACTTTGAGATGACATCTACTGTAGAGGATACATGTTTTGTTAATATACCTGAAGATGAAATAAAGATGGAAAATATAGAAGTAAAAGGTAAATTCAAAAATTAAAATATTATTTTTTAACAATGGAACAATGGCGTGGCCCACCGAAATATAAGAATGAATTATCAGAATCTTCCTGTTAACAAATATAATATTTGCATTAGGCAGACAGTACACACATGTTTTTGATTTTCCTTATTACCAAGTTTGGGGACAGGCGCACCATTAATAATAGTTTTAACTATTAACTTTTAAGTTCAATGAGGATTGAATTGTAAATTAATTATTTTTGTGATTTATACCCAATTAACATGGGAATTCAGTGACGAATTCAATATCGTCTTTTTAAATAATTCTTTGATTTAGTATAGTGATACCTACTGAGAAAGCTGTAATCAGTAAGAGTTTCGTCTGCTATGTTCACATTTTGTATATATAACTTGTCCGTCGAGTCCGTCTTCACTGTTCATCTTGGGGAGACATTATAAACACATCTTACCCTTTTACCCTTTTCATAAAATAAACTCTAGCAGACATAATAATATTATGGCTTTTGAAATTAGGATTACAATGCTAATTCATAACAAAGACGATATCAAATTCGTCACTGAATTCCCATGTCTTTTGGGACACCCTGTGCCAGAATAGATTTCTTTTTTTATTTCATATCAGATGTGTTGATTGACTTACTGAATATCCGGTTGGTAAAGTTAGTTTTTTATTGTTTAAGCATAACACACATTTTTCTTGCCCCCCCCCCCCTAAAAATATTAAGGGGGGGCAAAATATTTCCCCCTAGCCCCCCACTAACCAAATGTCTAGTTGCGCGCCTGATTAGATTGTATGTCAAGATTTAAGATACCAGTAATTATGTATAAAGAAATAAACGCCTATCAATCAATCAACCATGCTTCATTTTCACAAATTCTATGATTTGGGACTTGGGTTGCTTTGCTTTTCTTGAATTGTATCAGGTTTTAGAAGAAAATGAAATCATTAATTTAATCTAAGAAATCAAATGATCTATAAACTGAGTGGACCTGTATTCATTTTGACAGAAGCAAATGGTGTCATGACTAAATATCATTATGTATGCTTCATTTACTTTTCAGATAGAATGGCAGAGATTACGAAGAAAGAATTAGATATCAAGGACTTTGAGATGACATCTACTGTAGAGGATACATGTTTTGTTAATATACCTGAAGATGAAATAAAGATGGAAAATATAGAAGTACTAGGTAAATTCAAAATTAAAATATTATTTTTTAACAATGAAACAATGGGGTGGCCCGCCAAAAAATAGTAATGAATTATCAGAATTTTCTTGTTAACAATTATAAAGTTGCATTAGACACATGTTTTTGATTTTCCTTATTATCAACTTTTAAAAGTCAGGGGACAGGCGCACCATAATTAGTAGTGTTTGTATAGTAGTTTTAACACTTTACTCTTAAGAGGGGGGAAGGCAAACCACACCCGTTTACCTTTCTATCCACAATTTACTCACAAACATAGACTCGTGGCAAAGTCCTCATCCATAGCGCTTCCCTAGCCACACCCATATATCTTCCTTCAATATGTCCTATGTTCAACAGGGAGGGCACTGTACAGTGGTACACTCCATTTCATTTCATGTACGGGCCCAATTTCAACTATAGCCAGAGGAAGTTGTACACTGTACAGTACAAATAAAGACTAAATAAGACAACCGGACAGTATGCCAAATTAATGATCCTCTTCTAGTGAAATTTTTGTGAGGTAGTGTGTTCGGTGCCGGATTTGCAAATAATATATTTGCTAATAATGTTTTAAAAATATACGAGATATCCACCATTTAATTTACTAAAATCTAAAGCAAACAAAAAATTTTAACTTACGTATTTCATAAAAAAAAATTTGTGGATTTTCAAAATGTTCAAAAATTTAATTTTGTTATAAGCAAATTTTTAAACTCTATAATCCATAAACCTTCCTTGGGGTCATACAAGGCCCCACAAAAATTATATATATATAGATTTATAGATATATATTTATGTTAGTTATAGCTGGCCAAACGGCTGAACCAAATTTACAGAACATTTTTGAGGAAATATATGGTTAACCTGGGGCTAACATAGGCTAATCGAAATTTTCATTTTTTTATTCAAATATATATTTTTTTGAAGAAATCCATAGGTGTATTGTATTGAATACATATAAAAGTTTACAAGTAAACTTTATCTATATAATAGTAACTATTTAAAACACTGTTATTTTGGTACGCAGTGTTAGAAAGTTTTTGGACAGAAATTTTCTCTTTATCGAGAAGGTTCAAGTCATTTTAGATTATATAGAGAAAACTTTTGTCCAAACACTTTATATCACGTCGTGCCAAAATAATTGGGTTAAAGGTAATTTTATGAAACGTTTGTGTACGTGTCTTATTTCAACGACTGTTTCTAGATCACATAAGCTTTGAAACAAAGCAGAAGTCAAAATATAAAGTTGAATATAATTTATTTTTTATTTTAATTGAAAAAAATATTTTGGAAATATCTTATTTTTTTTGGAGAAAATCCGGGAGCCAATGAAAACTTTATAGCACACGTGCTATAATGTACAGCTAATTTAACTTTATGGCTCGATGATTACTTTATAGCACGGTTATTATGAAATTTACGATTGGTGGCCGGGTGGTGTTATAGGCTAAAAAAGTTTGAATTTTTATTTTTTTAAATTAAATAAAAAAAATTCCACGGGCAATGCAGGGCCTTTCAGCTAGTTATGAATAAAAGAAAGTTCAAATAACTAATGGTCTATTCAGTAGAAAACCTGGAATACGAATTGGATCCTCTTCAATCTGAACTAAAAAGAATCAGGAAGAGTCAACACAGATATTCATGTTCTCAATGCGAATATTTTGCATCAAACAACAAGAAATCTGAAGAGTTATGTTTAAAGTAAACATGAAGGGGGTGAGATATCCATGTTCCCAATGTGAATATTCTGCAACTACAGCAATTTATCTAAAAAAACATGTTGAAAATAGACACGAAGGAGTGAGATATCCTTGTCCTGAATGTGAGTATCTCGGAACTACTGCAAGAAATCTGAAGAAACATGTTGGAAGTAAGCATGAAAGAGTAAGTTATCTATGTTCCCAATGTATGTATGCTGCAACTACTGCTAGTATCCTGAAAAGACATGTTGAAAGTGAACATGGAGGAGTGAGTTATCCTTGCCCTGAATGTGAGTTTGCTGCAATTACAGCTGGTATCCTGAAGACTCATGTTGAAAATAAACACGAAGGAGTGAGATATCCTTGCCCTCAATGTGAGTATGCTGCAACTACAGCTGGTGTCCTGAAGACTCATGTTGAAATTAAACACGAAGGGGTGAGGTATCCTTGCCCTCAATGTGAGTATGCTGCAACTACAGCTGGTATCCTTAAGACTCATGTTGAAAATAAACACGAAGGAGTGAGATATCAATGCCTAGAATGTGAGTTTGCTGCTACTACAGCTGGCATCCTGAAGACTCATGTTGAAAGTATACACAAAAGAGTGAAATATCCTTGTTCTCAATACGACTATGCTACTACTCGAGCAAGTCATCTGAAGCAACATGTTGAAAGTAAGCATGAAGGAGTGAGATATCCTTGTCCTAATTGTGATTATGCTGCAACTACAACTAGTATTCTGAAGAGACATGTTGAAAGTAAACATAAAGGAGTGAGATATCCTTGCCCTCAATGTGAGTATTCCGCAATTAGAGCAGGTGATCTAGAGTTCCATGTAGAAAGTAAGCACGAAGGATTGAGATATCCTTGCCCTGAATGTGAGTACCTCGGAACTACAGCAAGGAATCTGAAGAGACATATTGGAAGTAAACATGAAGGAGTGAGATATCCTTGTTCTCAATGTAAATATGCGGCCACTACAGCAAGTGATTTAAAAAAACATTTCAAAAATAAGCATTAAGGAATGAGATATCTTTGCCCTTAAGTGAGTATGCTGCAACCTTATAAAGTCACCTATAGAGACATATTGGAAATAAACATTAAAGTGTGAGAACAGAAGTACTATAAGGAAACATGTCGTGTAACAATGAAGAAGCTAAATGCTTTAGAATTCACAGCATTCAAAACATGCTATGGGTTACACAGACAAACCACAGAGACAGATCACTAAGAAAACTTTGGTGGAAAGCTAATCTGCACAAACACAGTTTTAACAACAACACAAAAGACATCGATAATAGAATCATCAATGTGATTCAATGAAATCCAGCGTTCCAGGAGGGCAACACCACAAAATCTTCAATCAGATTCCCAGAAGATAACACATGTCAGGTTCTGATGCAGACCTGGATATGAAAGAGGAGAACAATTCCATCCTGGTTAAACAAGACGACTCTCCTTTAACACCTTCAAGGTTGACGCAAACATGGTTCCTTTCCTCAGGTAAACCCCAACTGACTTTCCACCAGTCAGATAGGGAATAGGCTGGGGTTTTGCAGGAACCTTTGCCTATTGGATGGCCCAGTACTATGTTTATTTCTTTTAATCATTTTGCTGGTGTATTTGCTGATTATATCTAGTTTTTTTTTCATGTATAGTTTTTTACATTGTGATTTTTTATTATAAGATTCAGGTGCGCAACTAGGGGGGGAGGGCAGGGGGGCCAGGCCCCCCTAACCTGATTAAGGGTGGGCATGCCCCTCCCTTAAGAACTCTTGCCCCCCCCCTGTAGGGGGGGCAAGAAGTGACGAAGTCCACCCTGTTTTGCAATTTAGCGATTCATGAATCCTGACCCTGAGCAAATTTAAGAGCTCTTATCGTAAAATAAAAAAAAGATGATTGAACTTTAGTTTATTGAACTTATAGTTCAATCGATATAGCACTTAATACACCATATACACACACACAAACCCCCTTCGTCTCCGAGACTAACTACTGCCGTAGATCAGAACAGGTTGACAAGGTTCCAAGGTGCCTTAGTATTTGTTTTTTTCATTATGCCGTTTTTTCCTGGGAAAGGGAAAGGGGGTTTATTAAGTATTTTTTAGATATTTTCACTATCAGTTCTGCCACTTATTATAATATTTCTTTAATACTGTAGTACAACTATTAAATTAATCCTACATGTTCACTGCAAATATTGTGTGATGTGTCATATTAAAAAAAAAATATTTTTCATGTAAAATCATGAATTTTTAATAAAAGGCATTTCTTGTCAGTTTTTGAGTACAATGTACATATTTGATTTATGGATAACTAATGAAAATTTATATATTTATATGTAATTTGTATTGAAAATTAATTATTTTTGTGATTTATACCAGAATCAGGGGCGGATGAAGGATTTAAGTGAAGGGGGGGGGGCAAGATTTTTAAGGAACAAAAAAATTCATAATTATGAACCAAAAATCGCGGCGCAGGCGAAAATTTTTTTGACTTAAAAGACTCAAAAAGACTGAAAATTAATGACTAAAGACTAAAAAACTAGATTTTTAACTTTTCACACATTATAGTTTATAAAGACAGATATTTTTTTCTGTTTTGCACCAGGGTTTCTTTCTGAATTAAGCATGCTATTGAGAAGCTATTCTGAAATAAGAACAAAAAATTCCTAATTCGGGGGGGGGC